>NW_027439317.1:0-65000 GCF_964188355.1 Buteo buteo
GGGGTTAGGCTTAGGGTTAGCGTTACGGTTAGGGGTTAGGGGTTAGGGTTAGGGCTAAGGTTAGGGTTAGGGTTAGGGTTAGGGTTAGGGCTAGGGTTAGGGTTAGGGTTAGGGTTACGGCTAGGGTTAGGGTTAGGGTTAGGTTAGGCTTAGGGTTAGGAGTTAGGGTTAGGGTTTCTATTAGGTTAGTTTTAAGGGCTAAGGTTAGTTTTAGGGTTAAGGTTGGGTTAGGGTTAGGATTAGGGTTAGGGTACGACTTAGGGCTAGGGTTAGGGCTAGGGTTAGGGTTAGGGTTAGGGTTAGGGTTTAGGGTTATGGTTAGGGTTAGGGGTTAGGGGTTAGGCTTAGGGTTAGCGTTACGGTTAGGGGTTAGGGGTTAGGGTTAGGGCTAAGGTTAGGGTTAGGGTTAGGGTTAGGGTTAGGGCTAGGGTTAGGGTTAGGGTTAGGGTTACGGCTAGGGTTAGGGTTAGGGTTAGGTTAGGCTTAGGGTTAGGAGTTAGGGTTAGGGTTTCTATTAGGTTAGTTTTAAGGGCTAAGGTTAGTTTTAGGGTTAAGGTTGGGTTAGGGTTAGGATTAGGGTTAGGCTACGACTTAGGGCTAGGGTTAGGGCTAGGGTTAGGGTTAGGGTTAGGGTTAGGGTTTAGGGTTATGGTTAGGGTTAGGGGTTAGGGGTTAGGGGTTAGGCTTAGGGTTAGCGTTACGGTTAGGGGTTAGGGGTTAGGGTTAGGGCTAAGGTTAGGGTTAGGGTTAGGGTTAGGGTTAGGGCTAGGGTTAGGGTTAGGGTTAGGGTTACGGCTAGGGTTAGGGTTAGGGTTAGGTTAGGCTTAGGGTTAGGAGTTAGGGTTAGGGTTTCTATTAGGTTAGTTTTAAGGGCTAAGGTTAGTTTTAGGGTTAAGGTTGGGTTAGGGTTAGGATTAGGGTTAGGGTACGCCTTAGGGCTAGGGTTAGGGCTAGGGTTAGGGTTAGGGTTAGGGTTAGGGTTTAGGGTTATGGTTAGGGTTAGGGGTTAGGGGTTAGGGGTTAGGCTTAGGGTTAGCGTTACGGTTAGGGGTTAGGGGTTAGGGTTAGGGCTAAGGTTAGGGTTAGGGTTAGGGTTAGGGTTAGGGCTAGGGTTAGGGTTAGGGTTAGGGTTACGGCTAGGGTTAGGGTTAGGGTTAGGTTAGGCTTAGGGTTAGGAGTTAGGGTTAGGGTTTCTATTAGGTTAGTTTTAAGGGCTAAGGTTAGTTTTAGGGTTAAGGTTGGGTTAGGGTTAGGATTAGGGTTAGGGTACGACTTAGGGCTAGGGTTAGGGCTAGGGTTAGGGTTAGGGTTAGGGTTAGGGTTTAGGGTTATGGTTAGGGTTAGGGGTTAGGGGTTAGGGGTTAGGCTTAGGGTTAGCGTTACGGTTAGGGGTTAGGGGTTAGGTTTAGGGCTAAGGTTAGGGTTAGGGTTAGGGTTAGGGTTAGGGCTAGGGTTAGGGTTAGGGTTAGGGTTACGGCTAGGGTTAGGGTTAGGGTTAGGTTAGGCTTAGGGTTAGGAGTTAGGGTTAGGGTTTCTATTAGGTTAGTTTTAAGGGCTAAGGTTAGTTTTAGGGTTAAGGTTGGGTTAGGGTTAGGATTAGGGTTAGGGTACGACTTAGGGCTAGGGTTAGGGTTAGGGTTAGGGTTAGGGTTAGGGTTTAGGGTTATGGTTAGGGTTAGGGGTTAGGGGTTAGGGGTTAGGCTTAGGGTTAGCGTTACGGTTAGGGGTTAGGGGTTAGGGTTAGGGCTAAGGTTAGGGTTAGGGTTAGGGTTAGGGTTAGGGCTAGGGTTAGGGTTAGGGTTAGGGTTACGGCTAGGGTTAGGGTTAGGGTTAGGTTAGGCTTAGGGTTAGGAGTTAGGGTTAGGGTTTCTATTAGGTTAGTTTTAAGGGCTAAGGTTAGTTTTAGGGTTAAGGTTGGGTTAGGGTTAGGATTAGGGTTAGGGTACGACTTAGGGCTAGGGTTAGGGCTAGGGTTAGGGTTAGGGTTAGGGTTAGGGTTTAGGGTTATGGTTAGGGTTAGGGGTTAGGGGTTAGGGGTTAGGCTTAGGGTTAGCGTTACGGTTAGGGGTTAGGGGTTAGGGTTAGGGCTAAGGTTAGGGTTAGGGTTAGGGTTAGGGCTAGGGTTAGGGTTAGGGTTAGGGTTACGGCTAGGGTTAGGGTTAGGGTTAGGTTAGGCTTAGGGTTAGGAGTTAGGGTTAGGGTTTCTATTAGGTTAGTTTTAAGGGCTAAGGTTAGTTTTAGGGTTAAGGTTGGGTTAGGGTTAGGATTAGGGTTAGGGTACGACTTAGGGCTAGGGTTAGTGCTAGGGTTAGGGTTAGGGTTAGGGTTAGGGTTTAGGGTTATGGTTAGGGTTAGGGTTTAGGGGTTAGGGGTTAGGCTTAGGGTTAGCGTTACGGTTAGGGGTTAGGGGTTAGGGTTAGGGCTAAGGTTAGGGTTAGGGTTAGGGTTAGGGTTAGGGCTAGGGTTAGGGTTAGGGTTAGGGTTACGGCTAGGGTTAGGGTTAGGGTTAGGTTAGGCTTAGGGTTAGGAGTTAGGGTTAGGGTTTCTATTAGGTTAGTTTTAAGGGCTAAGGTTAGTTTTAGGGTTAAGGTTGGGTTAGGGTTAGGATTAGGGTTAGAGTACGACTTAGGGCTAGGGTTAGGGCTAGGGTTAGGGTTAGGGTTTAGGGTTAGGGTTTAGGGTTATGGTTAGGGTTAGGGGTTAGGGGTTAGGGGTTAGGCTTAGGGTTAGCGTTACGGTTAGGGGTTAGGGGTTAGGGTTAGGGCTAAGGTTAGGGTTAGGGTTAGGGTTAGGGTTAGGGCTAGGGTTAGGGTTAGGGTTAGGGTTACGGCTAGGGTTAGGGTTAGGGTTAGGTTAGGCTTAGGGTTAGGAGTTAGGGTTAGGGTTTCTATTAGGTTAGTTTTAAGGGCTAAGGTTAGTTTTAGGGTTAAGGTTGGGTTAGGGTTAGGATTAGGGTTAGGGTACGACTTAGGGCTAGGGTTAGGGCTAGGGTTAGGGTTAGGGTTAGGGTTAGGGTTTAGGGTTATGGTTAGGGTTAGGGGTTAGGGGTTAGGGGTTAGGCTTAGGGTTAGCGTTACGGTTAGGGGTTAGGGGTTAGGGTTAGGGCTAAGGTTAGGGTTAGGGTTAGGGTTAGGGTTAGGGCTAGGGTTAGGGTTAGGGTTAGGGTTACGGCTAGGGTTAGGGTTAGGGTTAGGTTAGGCTTAGGGTTAGGAGTTAGGGTTAGGGTTTCTATTAGGTTAGTTTTAAGGGCTAAGGTTAGTTTTAGGGTTAAGGTTGGGTTAGGGTTAGGATTAGGGTTAGGGTACGACTTAGGGCTAGGGTTAGGGCTAGGGTTAGGGTTAGGGTTAGGGTTAGGGTTTAGGGTTATGGTTAGGGTTAGGGGTTAGGGGTTAGGGGTTAGGCTTAGGGTTAGCGTTACGGTTAGGGGTTAGGGGTTAGGGTTAGGGCTAAGGTTAGGGTTAGGGTTAGGGTTAGGGTTAGGGCTAGGGTTAGGGTTAGGGTTAGGGTTACGGCTAGGGTTAGGGTTAGGGTTAGGTTAGGCTTAGGGTTAGGAGTTAGGGTTAGGGTTTCAATTAGGTTAGTTTTAAGGGCTAAGGTTAGTTTTAGGGATAAGGTTGGGTTAGGGTTAGGATTAGGGTTAGGGTACGACTTAGGGCTAGGGTTAGGGCTAGGGTTAGGGTTAGGGTTAGGGTTAGGGTTTAGGGTTATGGTTAGGGTTAGGGGTTAGGGGTTAGGGGTTAGGCTTAGGGTTAGCGTTACGGTTAGGGGTTAGGGGTTAGGGTTAGGGCTAAGGTTAGGGTTAGGGTTAGGGTTAGGGTTAGGGCTAGGGTTAGGGTTAGGGTTAGGGTTACGGCTAGGGTTAGGGTTAGGGTTAGGTTAGGCTTAGGGTTAGGAGTTAGGGTTAGGGTTTCTATTAGGTTAGTTTTAAGGGCTAAGGTTAGTTTTAGGGTTAAGGTTGGGTTAGGGTTAGGATTAGGGTTAGGGTACGACTTAGGGCTAGGGTTAGGGCTAGGGTTAGGGTTAGGGTTAGGGTTAGGGTTTAGGGTTATGGTTAGGGTTAGGGGTTAGGGGTTAGGGGTTAGGCTTAGGGTTAGCGTTACGGTTAGGGGTTAGGGGTTAGGGTTAGGGCTAAGGTTAGGGTTAGGGTTAGGGTTAGGGTTACGGCTAGGGTTAGGGTTAGGGTTAGGGTTACGGCTAGGGTTAGGGTTAGGGTTAGGTTAGGCTTAGGGTTAGGAGGTAGGGTTAGGGTTTCTATTAGGTTAGTTTTAAGGGCTAAGGTTAGTTTTAGGGTTAAGGTTGGGTTAGGGTTAGGATTAGGGTTAGGGTACGACTTAGGGCTAGGGTTAGGGCTAGGGTTAGGGTTAGGGTTAGGGTTAGGGTTTAGGGTTATGGTTAGGGTTAGGGGTTAGGGGTTAGGGGTTAGGCTTAGGGTTAGCGTTACGGTTAGGGGTTAGGGGTTAGGGTTAGGGCTAAGGTTAGGGTTAGGGTTAGGGTTAGGGTTAGGGCTAGGGTTAGGGTTAGGGTTAGGGTTACGGCTAGGGTTAGGGTTAGGGTTAGGTTAGGCTTAGGGTTAGGAGTTAGGGTTAGGGTTTCTATTAGGTTAGTTTTAAGGGCTAAGGTTAGTTTTAGGGTTAAGGTTGGGTTAGGGTTAGGATTAGGGTTAGGGTACGACTTAGGGCTAGGGTTAGGGCTAGGGTTAGGGTTAGGGTTAGGGTTAGGGTTTAGGGTTATGGTTAGGGTTAGGGGTTAGGGGTTAGGGGTTAGGCTTAGGGTTAGCGTTACGGTTAGGGGTTAGGGGTTAGGGTTAGGGCTAAGGTTAGGGTTAGGGTTAGGGTTAGGGTTAGGGCTAGGGTTAGGGTTAGGGTTAGGGTTACGGCTAGGGTTAGGGTTAGGGTTAGGTTAGGCTTAGGGTTAGGAGTTAGGGTTAGGGTTTCTATTAGGTTAGTTTTAAGGGCTAAGGTTAGTTTTAGGGTTAAGGTTGGGTTAGGGTTAGGATTAGGGTTAGGGTACGACTTAGGGCTAGGGTTAGGGCTAGGGTTAGGGTTAGGGTTAGGGTTAGGGTTTAGGGTTATGGTTAGGGTTAGGGGTTAGGGGTTAGGGGTTAGGCTTAGGGTTAGCGTTACGGTTAGGGGTTAGGGGTTAGGCTTAGGGCTAAGGTTAGGGTTAGGGTTAGGGTTAGGGTTAGGGCTAGGGTTAGGGTTAGGGTTAGGGTTACGGCTAGGGTTAGGGTTAGGGTTAGGTTAGGCTTAGGGTTAGGAGTTAGGGTTAGGGTTTCTATTAGGTTAGTTTTAAGGGCTAAGGTTAGTTTTAGGGTTAAGGTTGGGTTAGGGTTAGGATTAGGGTTAGGGTACGACTTAGGGCTAGGGTTAGGGCTAGGGTTAGGGTTAGGGTTAGGGTTAGGGTTTAGGGTTATGGTTAGGGTTAGGGGTTAGGGGTTAGGGGTTAGGCTTAGGGTTAGCGTTACGGTTAGGGGTTAGGGGTTAGGGTTAGGGCTAAGGTTAGGGTTAGGGTTAGGGTTAGGGTTAGGGCTAGGGTTAGGGTTAGGGTTAGGGTTACGGCTAGGGTTAGGGTTAGGGTTAGGTTAGGCTTAGGGTTAGGAGTTAGGGTTAGGGTTTCTATTAGGTTAGTTTTAAGGGCTAAGGTTAGTTTTAGGGTTAAGGTTGGGTTAGGGTTAGGATTAGGGTTAGGGTACGACTTAGGGCTAGGGTTAGGGCTAGGGTTAGGGTTAGGGTTAGGGTTAGGGTTTAGGGTTATGGTTAGGGTTAGGGGTTAGGGGTTAGGGGTTAGGCTTAGGGTTAGCGTTACGGTTAGGGGTTAGGGGTTAGGGTTAGGGCTAAGGTTAGGGTTAGGGTTAGGGTTAGGGTTAGGGCTAGGGTTAGGGTTAGGGTTAGGGTTACGGCTAGGGTTAGGGTTAGGGTTAGGTTAGGCTTAGGGTTAGGAGTTAGGGTTAGGGTTTCTATTAGGTTAGTTTTAAGGGCTAAGGTTAGTTTTAGGGTTAAGGTTGGGTTAGGGTTAGGATTAGGGTTAGGGTACGACTTAGGGCTAGGGTTAGGGCTAGGGTTAGGGTTAGGGTTAGGGTTAGGGTTTAGGGTTATGGTTAGGGTTAGGGGTTAGGGGTTAGGGGTTAGGCTTAGGGTTAGCGTTACGGTTAGGGGTTAGGGGTTAGGGTTAGGGCTAAGGTTAGGGTTAGGGTTAGGGTTAGGGTTAGGGCTAGGGTTAGGGTTAGGGTTACGGCTAGGGTTAGGGTTAGGGTTAGGGTTAGGTTAGGCTTAGGGTTAGGAGTTAGGGTTAGGGTTTCTATTAGGTTAGTTTTAAGGGCTAAGCTTAGTTTTAGGGTTAAGGTTGGGTTAGGGTTAGGATTAGGGTTAGGGTACGACTTAGGGCTAGGGTTAGGGCTAGGGTTAGGGTTAGGGTTAGGGTTAGGGTTTAGGGTTATGGTTAGGGTTAGGGGTTAGGGGTTAGGGGTTAGGCTTAGGGTTAGCGTTACGGTTAGGGGTTAGGGGTTAGGGTTAGGGCTAAGGTTAGGGTTAGGGTTAGGGTTAGGGTTAGGGCTAGGGTTAGGGTTAGGGTTAGGGTTACGGCTAGGGTTAGGGTTAGGGTTAGGTTAGGCTTAGGGTTAGGAGTTAGGGTTAGGGTTTCTATTAGGTTAGTTTTAAGGGCTAAGGTTAGTTTTAGGGTTAAGGCTGGGTTAGGGTTAGGATTAGGGTTAGGGTACGACTTAGGGCTAGGGTTAGGGCTAGGGTTAGGGTTAGGATTAGGGTTAGGGTTTAGGGTTATGGTTAGGGTTAGGGGTTAGGGGTTAGGGGTTAGGCTTAGGGTTAGCGTTACGGTTAGGGGTTAGGGGTTAGGGTTAGGGCTAAGGTTAGGGTTAGGGTTAGGGTTAGGGTTAGGGCTAGGGTTAGGGTTAGGGTTAGGGTTACGGCTAGGGTTAGGGTTAGGGTTAGGTTAGGCTTAGGGTTAGGAGTTAGGGTTAGGGTTTCTATTAGGTTAGTTTTAAGGGCTAAGGTTAGTTTTAGGGTTAAGGTTGGGTTAGGGTTAGGATTAGGGTTAGGGTACGACTTAGGGCTAGGGTTAGGGCTAGGGTTAGGGTTAGGGTTAGGGTTAGGGTTTAGGGTTATGGTTAGGGTTAGGGGTTAGGGGTTAGGGGTTAGGCTTAGGGTTAGCGTTACGGTTAGGGGTTAGGGGTTAGGGTTAGGGCTAAGGTTAGGGTTAGGGTTAGGGTTAGGGTTAGGGCTAGGGTTAGGGTTAGGGTTAGGGTTACGGCTAGGGTTAGGGTTAGGGTTAGGTTAGGCTTAGGGTTAGGAGTTAGGGTTAGGGTTTCTATTAGGTTAGTTTTAAGGGCTAAGGTTAGTTTTAGGGTTAAGGTTGGGTTAGGGTTAGGATTAGGGTTAGGGTACGACTTAGGGCTAGGGTTAGGGCTAGGGTTAGGGTTAGGGTTAGGGTTAGGGTTTAGGGTTATGGTTAGGGTTAGGGGTTAGGGGTTAGGGGTTAGGCTTAGGGTTAGCGTTACGGTTAGGGGTTAGGGGTTAGGGTTAGGGCTAAGGTTAGGGTTAGGGTTAGGGTTAGGGTTAGGGCTAGGGTTAGGGTTAGGGTTAGGGTTACGGCTAGGGTTAGGGTTAGGGTTAGGTTAGGCTTAGGGTTAGGAGTTAGGGTTAGGGTTTCTATTAGGTTAGTTTTAAGGGCTAAGGTTAGTTTTAGGGTTAAGGTTGGGTTAGGGTTAGGATTAGGGTTAGGGTACGACTTAGGGCTAGGGTTAGGGCTAGGGTTAGGGTTAGGGTTAGGGTTAGGGTTTAGGGTTATGGTTAGGGTTAGGGGTTAGGGGTTAGGGGTTAGGCTTAGGGTTAGCGTTACGGTTAGGGGTTAGGGGTTAGGGTTAGGGCTAAGGTTAGGGTTAGGGTTAGGGTTAGGGTTAGGGCTAGGGTTAGGGTTAGGGTTAGGGTTACGGCTAGGGTTAGGGTTAGGGTTAGGTTAGGCTTAGGGTTAGGAGTTAGGGTTAGGGTTTCTATTAGGTTAGTTTTAAGGGCTAAGCTTAGTTTTAGGGTTAAGGTTGGATTAGGGTTAGGATTAGGGTTAGGGTACGACTTAGGGCTAGGGTTAGGGCTAGGGTTAGGGTTAGGGTTAGGGTTAGGGTTTAGGGTTATGGTTAGGGTTAGGGGTTAGGGGTTAGGGGTTAGGCTTAGGGTTAGCATTACGGTTAGGGGTTAGGGGTTAGGGTTAGGGCTAAGGTTAGGGTTAGGGTTAGGGTTAGGGTTAGGGCTAGGGTTAGGGTTAGGGTTAGGGTTACGGCTAGGGTTAGGGTTAGGGTTAGGTTAGGCTTAGGGTTAGGAGTTAGGGTTAGGGTTTCTATTAGGTTAGTTTTAAGGGCTAAGGTTAGTTTTAGGGTTAAGGTTGGGTTAGGGTTAGGATTAGGGTTAGGGTACGACTTAGGGCTAGGGTTAGGGTTAGGGTTAGGGTTAGGGTTTAGGGTTATGGTTAGGGTTAGGGGTTAGGGGTTAGGGGTTAGGCTTAGGGTTAGCGTTACGGTTAGGGGTTAGGGGTTAGGGTTAGGGCTAAGGTTAGGGTTAGGGTTAGGGTTAGGGTTAGGGTTAGGGCTAGGGTTAGGGTTAGGGTTAGGGTTAGGGTTACGGCTAGGGTTAGGGTTAGGGTTAGCTTAGGCTTAGGGTTAGGAGTTAGGGTTAGGGTTTCTATTAGGTTAGTTTTAAGGGCTAAGGTTAGTTTTAGGGTTAAGGTTGGGTTAGGGTTAGGATTAGGGTTAGGGTACGACTTAGGGCTAGGGTTAGGGCTAGGGTTAGGGTTAGGGTTAGGGTTAGGGTTTAGGGTTATGGTTAGGGTTAGGGGTTAGGGGTTAGGGGTTAGGCTTAGGGTTAGCGTTACGGTTAGGGGTTAGGGGTTAGGGTTAGGGCTAAGGTTAGGGTTAGGGTTAGGGTTAGGGTTAGGGCTAGGGTTAGGGTTAGGGTTAGGGTTACGGCTAGGGTTAGGGTTAGGGTTAGGTTAGGCTTAGGGTTAGGAGTTAGGGTTAGGGTTTCTATTAGGTTAGTTTTAAGGGCTAAGGTTAGTTTTAGGGTTAAGGTTGGGTTAGGGTTAGGATTAGGGTTAGGGTACGACTTAGGGCTAGGGTTAGGGCTAGGGTTAGGGTTAGGGTTAGGGTTAGGGTTTAGGGTTATGGTTAGGGTTAGGGGTTAGGGGTTAGGGGTTAGGCTTAGGGTTAGCGTTACGGTTAGGGGTTAGGGGTTAGGGTTAGGGCTAAGGTTAGGGTTAGGGTTAGGGTTAGGGTTAGGGCTAGGGTTAGGGTTAGGGTTAGGGTTACGGCTAGGGTTAGGGTTAGGGTTAGGTTAGGCTTAGGGTTAGGAGTTAGGGTTAGGGTTTCTATTAGTTTAGTTTTAAGGGCTAAGGTTAGTTTTAGGGTTAAGGTTGGGTTAGGGTTAGGATTAGGGTTAGGGTACGACTTAGGGCTAGGGTTAGGGCTAGGGTTAGGGTTAGGGTTAGGGTTAGGGTTTAGGGTTAGGGTTAGGGTTAGGGGTTAGGGGTTAGGGGTTAGGCTTAGGGTTAGCGTTACGGTTAGGGGTTAGGGGTTAGGGTTAGGGTTAGGGTTAGGGCTAGGGTTAGGGTTAGGGTTAGGGTTACGGCTAGGGTTAGGGTTAGGGTTAGGTTAGGCTTAGGGTTAGGAGTTAGGGTTAGGGTTTCTATTAGGTTAGTTTTAAGGGCTAAGGTTAGTTTTAGGGTTAGGGTTAGGATTAGGGTTAGGGTACGACTTAGGGCTAGGGTTAGGGCTAGGGTTAGGGTTAGGGTTAGGGTTTAGGGTTATGGTTAGGGTTAGGGGTTAGGGGTTAGGGGTTAGGCTTAGGGTTAGCGTTACGGTTAGGGGTTAGGGGTTAGGGTTAGGGCTAAGGTTAGGGTTAGGGTTAGGGTTAGGGTTAGGGCTAGGGTTAGGGTTAGGGTTAGGGTTACGGCTAGGGTTAGGGTTAGGGTTAGGTTAGGCTTAGGGTTAGGAGTTAGGGTTAGGGTTTCTATTAGGTTAGTTTTAAGGGCTAAGGTTAGTTTTAGGGTTAAGGTTGGGTTAGGGTTAGGATTAGGGTTAGGGTACGACTTAGGGCTAGGGTTAGGGCTAGGGTTAGGGTTAGGGTTAGGGTTAGGGTTTAGGGTTATGGTTAGGGTTAGGGGTTAGGGGTTAGGGGTTAGGCTTAGGGTTAGCGTTACGGTTAGGGGTTAGGGGTTAGGGTTAGGGCTAAGGTTAGGGTTAGGGTTAGGGTTAGGGTTAGGGCTAGGGTTAGGGTTAGGGTTAGGGTTACGGCTAGGGTTAGGGTTAGGGTTAGGTTAGGCTTAGGGTTAGGAGTTAGGGTTAGGGTTTCTATTAGGTTAGTTTTAAGGGCTAAGGTTAGTTTTAGGGTTAAGGTTGGGTTAGGGTTAGGATTAGGGTTAGGGTACGACTTAGGGCTAGGGTTAGGGCTAGGGTTAGGGTTAGGGTTAGGGTTAGGGTTTAGGGTTATGGTTAGGGTTAGGGGTTAGGGGTTAGGGGTTAGGCTTAGGGTTAGCGTTACGGTTAGGGGTTAGGGGTTAGGGTTAGGGCTAAGGTTAGGGTTAGGGTTAGGGTTAGGGTTAGGGCTAGGGTTAGGGTTAGGGTTAGGGTTACGGCTAGGGTTAGGGTTAGGGTTAGGTTAGGCTTAGGGCTAGGAGTTAGGGTTAGGGTTTCTATTAGGTTAGTTTTAAGGGCTAAGGTTAGTTTTAGGGTTAAGGTTGGGTTAGGGTTAGGATTAGGGTTAGGGTACGACTTAGGGCTAGGGTTAGGGCTAGGGTTAGGGTTAGGGTTAGGGTTAGGGTTTAGGGTTATGGTTAGGGTTAGGGGTTAGGGGTTAGGGGTTAGGCTTAGGGTTAGCGTTACGGTTAGGGGTTAGGGGTTAGGGTTAGGGCTAAGGTTAGGGTTAGGGTTAGGGCTAGGGTTAGGGTTAGGGTTAGGGTTACGGCTAGGGTTAGGGTTAGGGTTAGGTTAGGCTTAGGGTTAGGAGTTAGGGTTAGGGTTTCTATTAGGTTAGTTTTAAGGGCTAAGGTTAGTTTTAGGGTTAAGGTTGGGCTAGGGTTAGGGTTAGGGTTAGGGTTAGGGTTTAGGGTTATGGTTAGGGTTAGGGGTTAGGGGTTAGGGGTTAGGCTTAGGGTTAGCGTTACGGTTAGGGGTTAGGGGTTAGGGTTAGGGCTAAGGTTAGGGTTAGGGTTAGGGTTAGGGTTAGGGCTAGGGTTAGGGTTAGGGTTAGGGTTACGGCTAGGGTTAGGGTTAGGGTTAGGTTAGGCTTAGGGTTAGGAGTTAGGGTTAGGGTTTCTATTAGGTTAGTTTTAAGGGCTAAGGTTAGTTTTAGGGTTAAGGTTGGGTTAGGGTTAGGATTAGGGTTAGGGTACGACTTAGGGCTAGGGTTAGGGCTAGGGTTAGGGTTAGGGTTAGGGTTAGGGTTTAGGGTTATGGTTAGGGTTAGGGGTTAGGGGTTAGGGGTTAGGCTTAGGGTTAGCGTTACGGTTAGGGGTTAGGGGTTAGGGTTAGGGCTAAGGTTAGGGTTAGGGTTAGGGTTAGGGTTAGGGCTAGGGTTAGGGTTAGGGTTAGGGTTACGGCTAGGGTTAGGGTTAGGGTTAGGTTAGGCTTAGGGTTAGGAGTTAGGGTTAGGGTTTCTATTAGGTTAGTTTTAAGGGCTAAGGTTAGTTTTAGGGTTAAGGTTGGGTTAGGGTTAGGATTAGGGTTAGGGTACGACTTAGGGCTAGGGTTAGGGCTAGGGTTAGGGTTAGGGTTAGGGTTAGGGTTTAGGGTTATGGTTAGGGTTAGGGGTTAGGGGTTAGGGGTTAGGCTTAGGGTTAGCGTTACGGTTAGGGGTTAGGGGTTAGGGTTAGGGCTAAGGTTAGGGTTAGGGTTAGGGTTAGGGCTAGGGTTAGGGTTAGGGTTAGGGTTACGGCTAGGGTTAGGGTTAGGGTTAGGTTAGGCTTAGGGTTAGGAGTTAGGGTTAGGGTTTCTATTAGGTTAGTTTTAAGGGCTAAGGTTAGTTTTAGGGTTAAGGTTGGGTTAGGGTTAGGATTAGGGTTAGGGTACGACTTAGGGCTAGGGTTAGGGCTAGGGTTAGGGTTAGGATTAGGGTTAGGGTTTAGGGTTATGGTTAGGGTTAGGGGTTAGGGGTTAGGGGTTAGGCTTAGGGTTAGCGTTACGGTTAGGGGTTAGGGGTTAGGGTTAGGGCTAAGGTTAGGGTTAGGGTTAGGGTTAGGGTTAGGGCTAGGGTTAGGGTTAGGGTTAGGGTTACGGCTAGGGTTAGGGTTAGGGTTAGGTTAGGCTTAGGGTTAGGAGTTAGGGTTAGGGTTTCTATTAGGTTAGTTTTAAGGGCTAAGGTTAGTTTTAGGGTTAAGGTTGGGTTAGGGTTAGGATTAGGGTTAGGGTACGACTTAGGGCTAGGGTTAGGGCTAGGGTTAGGGTTAGGGTTAGGGTTAGGGTTTAGGGTTATGGTTAGGGTTAGGGGTTAGGGGTTAGGCTTAGGGTTAGCGTTACGGTTAGGGGTTAGGGGTTAGGGTTAGGGCTAAGGTTAGGGTTAGGGTTAGGGTTAGGGTTAGGGCTAGGGTTAGGGTTAGGGTTAGGGTTACGGCTAGGGTTAGGGTTAGGGTTAGGTTAGGCTTAGGGTTAGGAGTTAGGGTTAGGGTTTCTATTAGGTTAGTTTTAAGGGCTAAGGTTAGTTTTAGGGTTAAGGTTGGGTTAGGGTTAGGATTAGGGTTAGGGTACGACTTAGGGCTAGGGTTAGGGCTAGGGTTAGGGTTAGGGTTAGGGTTAGGGTTTAGAGTTATGGTTAGGGTTAGGGGTTAGGGGTTAGGGGTTAGGCTTAGGGTTAGCGTTACGGTTAGGGGTTAGGGGTTAGGGTTAGGGCTAAGGTTAGGGTTAGGGTTAGGGTTAGGGTTAGGGCTAGGGTTAGGGTTAGGGTTAGGGTTACGGCTAGGGTTAGGGTTAGGGTTAGGTTAGGCTTAGGGTTAGGAGTTAGGGTTAGGGTTTCTATTAGGTTAGTTTTAAGGGCTAAGGTTAGTTTTAGGGTTAAGGTTGGGTTAGGGTTAGGATTAGGGTTAGGGTACGACTTTGGGCTAGGGTTAGGGCTAGGGTTAGGGTTAGGGTTAGGGTTAGGGTTTAGGGTTATGGTTAGGGTTAGGGGTTAGGGGTTAGGGGTTAGGCTTAGGGTTAGCGTTACGGTTAGGGGTTAGGGGTTAGGGTTAGGGCTAAGGTTAGGGTTAGGGTTAGGGTTAGGGTTAGGGCTAGGGTTAGGGTTAGGGTTAGGGTTACGGCTAGGGTTAGGGTTAGGGTTAGGTTAGGCTTAGGGTTAGGAGTTAGGGTTAGGGTTTCTATTAGGTTAGTTTTAAGGGCTAAGGTTAGTTTTAGGGTTAAGGTTGGGTTAGGGTTAGGATTAGGGTTAGGGTACGACTTAGGGCTAGGGTTAGGGCTAGGGTTAGGGTTAGGGTTAGGGTTAGGGTTTAGGGTTATGGTTAGGGTTAGGGGTTAGGGGTTAGGGGTTAGGCTTAGGGTTAGCGTTACGGTTAGGGGTTAGGGGTTAGGGTTAGGGCTAAGGTTAGGGTTAGGGTTAGGGTTAGGGCTAGGGTTAGGGTTAGGGTTAGGGTTACGGCTAGGGTTAGGGTTAGGGTTAGGTTAGGCTTAGGGTTAGGAGTTAGGGTTAGGGTTTCTATTAGGTTAGTTTTAAGGGCTAAGGTTAGTTTTAGGGTTAAGGTTGGGTTAGGGTTAGGATTAGGGTTAGGGTACGACTTAGGGCTAGGGTTAGGGCTAGGGTTAGGGTTAGGGTTAGGGTTAGGGTTTAGGGTTATGGTTAGGGTTAGGGGTTAGGGGTTAGGGGTTAGGCTTAGGGTTAGCGTTACGGTTAGGGGTTAGGGGTTAGGGTTAGGGCTAAGGTTAGGGTTAGGGTTAGGGTTAGGGTTAGGGCTAGGGTTAGGGTTAGGGTTAGGGTTACGGCTAGGGTTAGGGTTAGGGTTAGGTTAGGCTTAGGGTTAGGAGTTAGGGTTAGGGTTTCTATTAGGTTAGTTTTAAGGGCTAAGGTTAGTTTTAGGGTTAAGGTTGGATTAGGGTTAGGATTAGGGTTAGGGTACGACTTAGGGCTAGGGTTAGGGCTAGGGTTAGGGTTAGGGTTAGGGTTAGGGTTTAGGGTTATGGTTAGGGTTAGGGGTTAGGGGTTAGGGGTTAGGCTTAGGGTTAGCATTACGGTTAGGGGTTAGGGGTTAGGGTTAGGGCTAAGGTTAGGGTTAGGGTTAGGGTTAGGGTTAGGGCTAGGGTTAGGGTTAGGGTTAGGGTTACGGCTAGGGTTAGGGTTAGGGTTAGGTTAGGCTTAGGGTTAGGAGTTAGGGTTAGGGTTTCTATTAGGTTAGTTTTAAGGGCTAAGGTTAGTTTTAGGGTTAAGGTTGGGTTAGGGTTAGGATTAGGGTTAGGGTACGACTTAGGGCTAGGGTTAGGGTTAGGGTTAGGGTTAGGGTTTAGGGTTATGGTTAGGGTTAGGGGTTAGGGGTTAGGGGTTAGGCTTAGGGTTAGCGTTACGGTTAGGGGTTAGGGGTTAGGGTTAGGGCTAAGGTTAGGGTTAGGGTTAGGGTTAGGGTTAGGGTTAGGGCTAGGGTTAGGGTTAGGGTTAGGGTTAGGGTTACGGCTAGGGTTAGGGTTAGGGTTAGGTTAGGCTTAGGGTTAGGAGTTAGGGTTAGGGTTTCTATTAGGTTAGTTTTAAGGGCTAAGGTTAGTTTTAGGGTTAAGGTTGGGTTAGGGTTAGGATTAGGGTTAGGGTACGACTTAGGGCTAGGGTTAGGGCTAGGGTTAGGGTTAGGGTTAGGGTTAGGGTTTAGGGTTATGGTTAGGGTTAGGGGTTAGGGGTTAGGGGTTAGGCTTAGGGTTAGCGTTACGGTTAGGGGTTAGGGGTTAGGGTTAGGGCTAAGGTTATGGTTAGGGTTAGGGTTAGGGTTAGGGCTAGGGTTAGGGTTAGGGTTAGGGTTACGGCTAGGGTTAGGGTTAGGGTTAGGTTAGGCTTAGGGTTAGGAGTTAGGGTTAGGGTTTCTATTAGGTTAGTTTTAAGGGCTAAGGTTAGTTTTAGGGTTAAGGTTGGGTTAGGGTTAGGATTAGGGTTAGGGTACGACTTAGGGCTAGGGTTAGGGCTAGGGTTAGGGTTAGGGTTAGGGTTAGGGTTTAGGGTTATGGTTAGGGTTAGGGGTTAGGGGTTAGGCTTAGGGTTAGCGTTACGGTTAGGGGTTAGGGGTTAGGGTTAGGGCTAAGGTTAGGGTTAGGGTTAGGGTTAGGGTTAGGGCTAGGGTTAGGGTTAGGGTTAGGGTTACGGCTAGGGTTAGGGTTAGGGTTAGGTTAGGCTTAGGGTTAGGAGTTAGGGTTAGGGTTTCTATTAGGTTAGTTTTAAGGGCTAAGGTTAGTTTTAGGGTTAAGGTTGGGTTAGGGTTAGGATTAGGGTTAGGGTACGACTTAGGGCTAGGGTTAGGGCTAGGGTTAGGGTTAGGGTTAGGGTTAGGGTTTAGGGTTATGGTTAGGGTTAGGGGTTAGGGGTTAGGGGTTAGGCTTAGGGTTAGCGTTACGGTTAGGGGTTAGGGGTTAGGGTTAGGGCTAAGGTTAGGGTTAGGGTTAGGGTTAGGGCTAGGGTTAGGGTTAGGGTTAGGGTTACGGCTAGGGTTAGGGTTAGGGTTAGGTTAGGCTTAGGGTTAGGAGTTAGGGTTAGGGTTTCTATTAGGTTAGTTTTAAGGGCTAAGGTTAGTTTTAGGGTTAAGGTTGGGTTAGGGTTAGGATTAGGGTTAGGGTACGACTTAGGGCTAGGGTTAGGGCTAGGGTTAGGGTTAGGGTTAGGGTTAGGGTTTAGGGTTATGGTTAGGGTTAGGGGTTAGGGGTTAGGGGTTAGGCTTAGGGTTAGCGTTACGGTTAGGGGTTAGGGGTTAGGGTTAGGGCTAAGGTTAGGGTTAGGGTTAGGGTTAGGGTTAGGGCTAGGGTTAGGGTTACGGCTAGGGTTAGGGTTAGGGTTAGGTTAGGCTTAGGGTTAGGAGTTAGGGTTAGGGTTTCTATTAGGTTAGTTTTAAGGGCTAAGGTTAGTTTTAGGGTTAAGGTTGGGTTAGGGTTAGGATTAGGGTTAGGGTACGACTTAGGGCTAGGGTTAGGGCTAGGGTTAGGGTTAGGGTTAGGGTTAGGGTTTAGGGTTATGGTTAGGGTTAGGGGTTATGGGTTAGGGGTTAGGCTTAGGGTTAGCGTTACGGTTAGGGGTTAGGGGTTAGGGTTAGGGCTAAGGTTAGGGTTAGGGTTAGGGTTAGGGTTAGGGCTAGGGTTAGGGTTAGGGTTAGGGTTACGGCTAGGGTTAGGGTTAGGGTTAGGTTAGGCTTAGGGTTAGGAGTTAGGGTTAGGGTTTCTATTAGGTTAGTTTTAAGGGCTAAGGTTAGTTTTAGGGTTAAGGTTGGGTTAGGGTTAGGATTAGGGTTAGGGTACGACTTAGGGCTAGGGTTAGGGCTAGGGTTAGGGTTAGGGTTAGGGTTAGGGTTTAGGGTTATGGTTAGGGTTAGGGGTTAGGGGTTAGGGGTTAGGCTTAGGGTTAGCGTTACGGTTAGGGGTTAGGGGTTAGGGTTAGGGCTAAGGTTAGGGTTAGGGTTAGGGTTAGGGTTAGGGCTAGGGTTAGGGTTAGGGTTAGGGTTACGGCTAGGGTTAGGGTTAGGGTTAGGTTAGGCTTAGGGTTAGGAGTTAGGGTTAGGGTTTCTATTAGGTTAGTTTTAAGGGCTAAGGTTAGTTTTAGGGTTAAGGTTGGGTTAGGGTTAGGATTAGGGTTAGGGTACGACTTAGGGCTAGGGTTAGGGCTAGGGTTAGGGTTAGGGTTAGGGTTAGGGTTTAGGGTTATGGTTAGGGTTAGGGGTTAGGGGTTAGGCTTAGGGTTAGCGTTACGGTTAGGGGTTAGGGGTTAGGGTTAGGGCTAAGGTTAGGGTTAGGGTTAGGGTTAGGGTTAGGGCTAGGGTTAGGGTTAGGGTTAGGGTTACGGCTAGGGTTAGGGTTAGGGTTAGGTTAGGCTTAGGGTTAGGAGTTAGGGTTAGGGTTTCTATTAGGTTAGTTTTAAGGGCTAAGGTTAGTTTTAGGGTTAAGGTTGGGTTAGGGTTAGGATTAGGGTTAGGGTACGACTTAGGGCTAGGGTTAGGGCTAGGGTTAGGGTTAGGGTTAGGGTTAGGGTTTAGGGTTATGGTTAGGGTTAGGGGTTAGGGGTTAGGGGTTAGGCTTAGGGTTAGCGTTACGGTTAGGGGTTAGGGGTTAGGGTTAGGGCTAAGGTTAGGGTTAGGGTTAGGGTTAGGGTTAGGGCTAGGGTTAGGGTTAGGGTTAGGGTTACGGCTAGGGTTAGGGTTAGGGTTAGGTTAGGCTTAGGGTTAGGAGTTAGGGTTAGGGTTTCTATTAGGTTAGTTTTAAGGGCTAAGGTTAGTTTTAGGGTTAAGGTTGGGTTAGGGTTAGGATTAGGGTTAGGGTACGACTTAGGGCTAGGGTTAGGGCTAGGGTTAGGGTTAGGGTTAGGGTTAGGGTTTAGGGTTATGGTTAGGGTTAGGGGTTAGGGGTTAGGGGTTAGGCTTAGGGTTAGCGTTACGGTTAGGGGTTAGGGGTTAGGGTTAGGGCTAAGGTTAGGGTTAGGGTTAGGGTTAGGGTTAGGGTTAGGGCTAGGGTTAGGGTTAGGGTTAGGGTTACGGCTAGGGTTAGGGTTAGGGTTAGGTTAGGCTTAGGGTTAGGAGTTAGGGTTAGGGTTTCTATTAGGTTAGTTTTAAGGGCTAAGGTTAGTTTTAGGGTTAAGGTTGGGTTAGGGTTAGGATTAGGGTTAGGGTACGACTTAGGGCTAGGGTTAGGGCTAGGGTTAGGGTTAGGGTTAGGGTTAGGGTTTAGGGTTATGGTTAGGGTTAGGGGTTAGGGGTTAGGGGTTAGGCTTAGGGTTAGCGTTACGGTTAGGGGTTAGGGGTTAGGGTTAGGGCTAAGGTTAGGGTTAGGGTTAGGGTTAGGGTTAGGGCTAGGGTTAGGGTTAGGGTTAGGGTTACGGCTAGGGTTAGGGTTAGGGTTAGGTTAGGCTTAGGGTTAGGAGTTAGGGTTAGGGTTTCTATTAGGTTAGTTTTAAGGGCTAAGGTTAGTTTTAGGGTTAAGGTTGGGTTAGGGTTAGGATTAGGGTTAGGGTACGACTTAGGGCTAGGGTTAGGGCTAGGGTTAGGGTTAGGGTTAGGGTTAGGGTTTAGGGTTATGGTTAGGGTTAGGGGTTAGGGGTTAGGGGTTAGGCTTAGGGTTAGCGTTACGGTTAGGGGTTAGGGGTTAGGGTTAGGGCTAAGGTTAGGGTTAGGGTTAGGGTTAGGGTTAGGGCTAGGGTTAGGGTTAGGGTTAGGGTTACGGCTAGGGTTAGGGTTAGGGTTAGGTTAGGCTTAGGGTTAGGAGTTAGGGTTAGGGTTTCTATTAGGTTAGTTTTAAGGGCTAAGGTTAGTTTTAGGGTTAAGGTTGGGTTAGGGTTAGGATTAGGGTTAGGGTACGACTTAGGGCTAGGGTTAGGGCTAGGGTTAGGGTTAGGATTAGGGTTAGGGTTTAGGGTTATGGTTAGGGTTAGGGGTTAGGGGTTAGGGGTTAGGCTTAGGGTTAGCGTTACGGTTAGGGGTTAGGGGTTAGGGTTAGGGCTAAGGTTAGGGTTAGGGTTAGGGTTAGGGTTAGGGCTAGGGTTAGGGTTACGGCTAGGGTTAGGGTTAGGGTTAGGTTAGGCTTAGGGTTAGGAGTTAGGGTTAGGGTTTCTATTAGGTTAGTTTTAAGGGCTAAGGTTAGTTTTAGGGTTAAGGTTGGGTTAGGGTTAGGATTAGGGTTAGGGTACGACTTAGGGCTAGGGTTAGGGCTAGGGTTAGGGTTAGGGTTAGGGTTAGGGTTTAGGGTTATGGTTAGGGTTAGGGGTTATGGGTTAGGGGTTAGGCTTAGGGTTAGCGTTACGGTTAGGGGTTAGGGGTAGGGTTAGGGTTAGGGCTAAGGTTAGGGTTAGGGTTAGGGTTAGGGTTAGGGCTAGGGTTAGGGTTAGGGTTAGGGTTACGGCTAGGGTTAGGGTTAGGGTTAGGTTAGGCTTAGGGTTAGGAGTTAGGGTTAGGGTTTCTATTAGGTTAGTTTTAAGGGCTAAGGTTAGTTTTAGGGTTAAGGTTGGGTTAGGGTTAGGATTAGGGTTAGGGTACGACTTAGGGCTAGGGTTAGGGCTAGGGTTAGGGTTAGGGTTAGGGTTAGGGTTTAGGGTTATGGTTAGGGTTAGGGGTTAGGGGTTAGGGGTTAGGCTTAGGGTTAGCGTTACGGTTAGGGGTTAGGGGTTAGGGTTAGGGCTAAGGTTAGGGTTAGGGTTAGGGTTAGGGTTAGGGCTAGGGTTAGGGTTAGGGTTAGGGTTACGGCTAGGGTTAGGGTTAGGGTTAGGTTAGGCTTAGGGTTAGGAGTTAGGGTTAGGGTTTCTATTAGGTTAGTTTTAAGGGCTAAGGTTAGTTTTAGGGTTAAGGTTGGGTTAGGGTTAGGATTAGGGTTAGGGTACGACTTAGGGCTAGGGTTAGGGCTAGGGTTAGGGTTAGGGTTAGGGTTAGGGTTTAGGGTTATGGTTAGGGTTAGGGGTTAGGGGTTAGGCTTAGGGTTAGCGTTACGGTTAGGGGTTAGGGGTTAGGGTTAGGGCTAAGGTTAGGGTTAGGGTTAGGGTTAGGGTTAGGGCTAGGGTTAGGGTTAGGGTTAGGGTTACGGCTAGGGTTAGGGTTAGGGTTAGGTTAGGCTTAGGGTTAGGAGTTAGGGTTAGGGTTTCTATTAGGTTAGTTTTAAGGGCTAAGGTTAGTTTTAGGGTTAAGGTTGGGTTAGGGTTAGGATTAGGGTTAGGGTACGACTTAGGGCTAGGGTTAGGGCTAGGGTTAGGGTTAGGGTTAGGGTTAGGGTTTAGGGTTATGGTTAGGGTTAGGGGTTAGGGGTTAGGGGTTAGGCTTAGGGTTAGCGTTACGGTTAGGGGTTAGGGGTTAGGGTTAGGGCTAAGGTTAGGGTTAGGGTTAGGGTTAGGGTTAGGGTTAGGGCTAGGGTTAGGGTTAGGGTTAGGGTTACGGCTAGGGTTAGGGTTAGGGTTAGGTTAGGCTTAGGGTTAGGAGTTAGGGTTAGGGTTTCTATTAGGTTAGTTTTAAGGGCTAAGGTTAGTTTTAGGGTTAAGGTTGGGTTAGGGTTAGGATTAGGGTTAGGGTACGACTTAGGGCTAGGGTTAGGGCTAGGGTTAGGGTTAGGGTTAGGGTTAGGGTTTAGGGTTATGGTTAGGGTTAGGGGTTAGGGGTTAGGGGTTAGGCTTAGGGTTAGCGTTACGGTTAGGGGTTAGGGGTTAGGGTTAGGGCTAAGGTTAGGGTTAGGGTTAGGGTTAGGTTAGGGTTAGGGCTAGGGTTAGGGTTAGGGTTAGGGTTACGGCTAGGGTTAGGGTTAGGGTTAGGTTAGGCTTAGGGTTAGGAGTTAGGGTTAGGGTTTCTATTAGGTTAGTTTTAAGGGCTAAGGTTAGTTTTAGGGTTAAGGTTGGGTTAGGGTTAGGATTAGGGTTAGGGTACGACTTAGGGCTAGGGTTAGGGCTAGGGTTAGGGTTAGGGTTAGGGTTAGGGTTTAGGGTTATGGTTAGGGTTAGGGGTTAGGGGTTAGGGGTTAGGCTTAGGGTTAGCGTTACGGTTAGGGGTTAGGGGTTAGGGTTAGGGCTAAGGTTAGGGTTAGGGTTAGGGTTAGGGTTAGGGCTAGGGTTAGGGTTAGGTTTAGGGTTACGGCTAGGGTTAGGGTTAGGGTTAGGTTAGACTTAGGGTTAGGAGTTAGGGTTAGGGTTTCTATTAGGTTAGTTTTAAGGGCTAAGGTTAGTTTTAGGGTTAAGGTTGGGTTAGGGTTAGGAGTAGGGTTAGGGTACGACTTAGGGCTAGGGTTAGGGCTAGGGTTAGGGTTAGGGTTAGGGTTAGGGTTTAGGGTTATGGTTAGGGTTAGGGGTTAGGGGTTAGGGGTTAGGCTTAGGGTTAGCGTTACGGTTAGGGGTTAGGGGTTAGGCTTAGGGCTAAGGTTAGGGTTAGGGTTAGGGTTAGGGTTAGGGCTAGGGTTAGGGTTAGGGTTAGGGTTATGGCTAGGATTAGGGTTAGGGTTAGGTTAGGCTTAGGGTTAGGAGTTAGGGTTAGGGTTTCTATTAGGTTAGTTTTAAGGGCTAAGGTTAGTTTTAGGGTTAAGGTTGGGTTAGGGTTAGGATTAGGGTTAGGGTACGACTTAGGGCTAGGGTTAGGGCTAGGGTTAGGGTTAGGGTTAGGGTTAGGGTTTAGGGTTATGGTTAGGGTTAGGGGTTAGGGGTTAGGCTTAGGGTTAGCGTTACGGTTAGGGGTTAGGGTAGGGTTTAGGGCTAAGGTTAGGGTTAGGGTTAGGGTTAGGGCTAGGGTTAGGGTTAGGGTTAGGGTTACGGCTAGGGTTAGGGTTAGGTTAGGCTTAGGGTTAGGAGTTAGGGTTAGGGTTTCTATTAGGTTAGTTTTAAGGGCTAAGGTTAGTTTTAGGGTTAAGGTTGGGTTAGGGTTAGGAGTAGGGTTAGGGTACGACTTAGGGCTAGGGTTAGGGCTAGGGTTAGGGTTAGGGTTAGGGTTAGGGTTTAGGGTTATGGTTAGGGTTAGGGGTTAGGGGTTAGGGGTTAGGCTTAGGGTTAGCGTTACGGTTAGGGGTTAGGGGTTAGGGTTAGGGCTAAGGTTAGGGTTAGGGTTAGGGTTAGGGTTAGGGCTAGGGTTAGGGTTAGGGTTAGGGTTACGGCTAGGGTTAGGGTTAGGGTTAGGTTAGGCTTAGGGTTAGGAGTTAGGGTTAGGGTTTCTATTAGGTTAGTTTTAAGGGCTAAGGTTAGTTTTAGGGTTAAGGTTGGGTTAGGGTTAGGATTAGGGTTAGGGTACGACTTAGGGCTAGGGTTAGGGCTAGGGTTAGGGTTAGGGTTAGGGTTAGGGTTTAGGGTTATGGTTAGGGTTAGGGGTTAGGGGTTAGGCTTAGGGTTAGCGTTACGGTTAGGGGTTAGGGGTTAGGGTTAGGGCTAAGGTTAGGGTTAGGGTTAGGGTTAGGGTTAGGGCTAGGGTTAGGGTTAGGGTTAGGGTTACGGCTAGGGTTAGGGTTAGGGTTAGGTTAGGCTTAGGGTTAGGAGTTAGGGTTAGGGTTTCTATTAGGTTAGTTTTAAGGGCTAAGGTTAGTTTTAGGGTTAAGGTTGGGTTAGGGTTAGGATTAGGGTTAGGGTACGACTTAGGGCTAGGGTTAGGGCTAGGGTTAGGGTTAGGGTTAGGGTTAGGGTTTAGGGTTATGGTTAGGGTTAGGGGTTAGGGGTTAGGCTTAGGGTTAGCTTTACGGTTAGGGGTTAGGGGTTAGGGTTAGGGCTAAGGTTAGGGTTAGGGTTAGGGCTAGGGTTAGGGTTAGGGTTAGGGTTACGGCTAGGGTTAGGGTTAGGGTTAGGTTAGGCTTAGGGTTAGGAGTTAGGGTTAGGGTTTCTATTAGGTTAGTTTTAAGGGCTAAGGTTAGTTTTAGGGTTAAGGTTGGGTTAGGGTTAGGATTAGGGTTAGGGTACGACTTAGGGCTAGGGTTAGGGCTAGGGTTAGGGTTAGGGTTAGGGTTAGGGTTTAGGGTTAGGGTTAGGGTTAGGGGTTAGGGGTTAGGGGTTAGGCTTAGGGTTAGCGTTACGGTTAGGGGTTAGGGGTTAGGGTTAGGGCTAAGGTTAGGGTTAGGGTTAGGGTTAGGGTTAGGGCTAGGGTTAGGGTTAGGGTTAGGGTTACGGCTAGGGTTAGGGTTAGGGTTAGGTTAGGCTTAGGGTTAGGAGTTAGGGTTAGGGTTTCTATTAGGTTAGTTTTAAGGGCTAAGGTTAGTTTTAGGGTTAGGGTTAGGATTAGGGTTAGGGTACGACTTAGGGCTAGGGTTAGGGCTAGGTTTAGGGTTAGGGTTAGGGTTTAGGGTTATGGTTAGGGTTAGGGGTTAGGGGTTAGGGGTTAGGCTTAGGGTTAGCGTTACGGTTAGGGGTTAGGGGTTAGGGCTAGGGCTAAGGTTAGGGTTAGGGTTAGGGTTAGGGTTAGGGCTAGGGTTAGGGTTAGGGTTAGGGTTACGGCTAGGGTTAGGGTTAGGGTTAGGTTAGGCTTAGGGTTAGGAGTTAGGGTTAGGGTTTCTATTAGGTTAGTTTTAAGGGCTAAGGTTAGTTTTAGGGTTAAGGTTGGGTTAGGGTTAGGATTAGGGTTAGGGTACGACTTAGGGCTAGGGTTAGGGCTAGGGTTAGGGTTAGGGTTAGGGTTAGGGTTTAGGGTTAGGGTTAGGGTTAGGGGTTAGGGGTTAGGGGTTAGGCTTAGGGTTAGCGTTACGGTTAGGGGTTAGGGGTTAGGGTTAGGGCTAAGGTTAGGGTTAGGGTTAGGGTTAGGGTTAGGGCTAGGGTTAGGGTTAGGGTTAGGGTTACGGCTAGGGTTAGGGTTAGGGTTAGGTTAGGCTTAGGGTTAGGAGTTAGGGTTAGGGTTTCTATTAGGTTAGTTTTAAGGGCTAAGGTTAGTTTTAGGGTTAGGGTTAGGATTAGGGTTAGGGTACGACTTAGGGCTAGGGTTAGGGCTAGGTTTAGGGTTAGGGTTAGGGTTTAGGGTTATGGTTAGGGTTAGGGGTTAGGGGTTAGGGGTTAGGCTTAGGGTTAGCGTTACGGTTAGGGGTTAGGGGTTAGGGCTAGGGCTAAGGTTAGGGTTAGGGTTAGGGTTAGGGTTAGGGCTAGGGTTAGGGTTAGGGTTAGGGTTACGGCTAGGGTTAGGGTTAGGGTTAGGTTAGGCTTAGGGTTAGGAGTTAGGGTTAGGGTTTCTATTAGGTTAGTTTTAAGGGCTAAGGTTAGTTTTAGGGTTAAGGTTGGGTTAGGGTTAGGATTAGGGTTAGGGTACGACTTAGGGCTAGGGTTAGGGCTAGGGTTAGGGTTAGGGTTAGGGTTAGGGTTTAGGGTTATGGTTAGGGTTAGGGGTTAGGGGTTAGGGGTTAGGCTTAGGGTTAGCGTTACGGTTAGGGGTTAGGGGTTAGGCTTAGGGCTAAGGTTAGGGTTAGGGTTAGGGTTAGGGTTAGGGCTAGGGTTAGGGTTAGGGTTAGGGTTACGGCTAGGGTTAGGGTTAGGGTTAGGTTAGGCTTAGGGTTAGGAGTTAGGGTTAGGGTTTCTATTAGGTTAGTTTTAAGGGCTAAGGTTAGTTTTAGGGTTAAGGTTGGGTTAGGGTTAGGATTAGGGTTAGGGTACGACTTAGGGCTAGGGTTAGGGCTAGGGTTAGGGTTAGGGTTAGGGTTAGGGTTTAGGGTTATGGTTAGGGTTAGGGGTTAGGGGTTAGGGGTTAGGCTTAGGGTTAGCGTTACGGTTAGGGGTTAGGGGTTAGGGTTAGGGCTAAGGTTAGGGTTAGGGTTAGGGCTAGGGTTAGGGTTAGGGTTAGGGTTACGGCTAGGGTTAGGGTTAGGGTTAGGTTAGGCTTAGGGTTAGGAGTTAGGGTTAGGGTTTCTATTAGGTTAGTTTTAAGGGCTAAGGTTAGTTTTAGGGTTAAGGTTGGGTTAGGGTTAGGATTAGGGTTAGGGTACGACTTAGGGCTAGGGTTAGGGCTAGGGTTAGGGTTAGGGTTAGGGTTAGGGTTTAGGGTTATGGTTAGGGTTAGGGGTTAGGGGTTAGGGGTTAGGCTTAGGGTTAGCGTTACGGTTAGGGGTTAGGGGTTAGGGTTAGGGCTAAGGTTATGGTTAGGGTTAGGGTTAGGGTTAGGGCTAGGGTTAGGGTTAGGGTTAGGGTTACGGCTAGGGTTAGGGTTAGGGTTAGGTTAGGCTTAGGGTTAGGAGTTAGGGTTAGGGTTTCTATTAGGTTAGTTTTAAGGGCTAAGGTTAGTTTTAGGGTTAAGGTTGGGTTAGGGTTAGGATTAGGGTTAGGGTACGACTTAGGGCTAGGGTTAGGGCTAGGGTTAGGGTTAGGGTTAGGGTTAGGGTTTAGGGTTATGGTTAGGGTTAGGGGTTAGGGGTTAGGGGTTAGGCTTAGGGTTAGCGTTACGGTTAGGGGTTAGGGGTTAGGGTTAGGGCTAAGGTTAGGGTTAGGGTTAGGGTTAGGGTTAGGGCTAGGGTTAGGGTTAGGGTTAGGGTTACGGCTAGGGTTAGGGTTAGGGTTAGGTTAGGCTTAGGGTTAGGAGTTAGGGTTAGGGTTTCTATTAGGTTAGTTTTAAGGGCTAAGGTTAGTTTTAGGGTTAAGGTTGGGTTAGGGTTAGGATTAGGGTTAGGGTACGACTTAGGGCTAGGGTTAGGGCTAGGGTTAGGGTTAGGGTTAGGGTTAGGGTTTAGGGTTATGGTTAGGGTTAGGGGTTAGGGGTTAGGGGTTAGGCTTAGGGTTAGCGTTACGGTTAGGGGTTAGGGGTTAGGGTTAGGGCTAAGGTTAGGGTTAGGGTTAGGGTTAGGGTTAGGGCTAGGGTTAGGGTTAGGGTTAGGGTTACGGCTAGGGTTAGGGTTAGGGTTAGGTTAGGCTTAGGGTTAGGAGTTAGGGTTAGGGTTTCTATTAGGTTAGTTTTAAGGGCTAAGGTTAGTTTTAGGGTTAAGGTTGGGTTAGGGTTAGGATTAGGGTTAGGGTACGACTTAGGGCTAGGGTTAGGGCTAGGGTTAGGGTTAGGATTAGGGTTAGGGTTTAGGGTTATGGTTAGGGTTAGGGGTTAGGGGTTAGGGGTTAGGCTTAGGGTTAGCGTTACGGTTAGGGGTTAGGGGTTAGGGTTAGGGCTAAGGTTAGGGTTAGGGTTAGGGTTAGGGTTAGGGCTAGGGTTAGGGTTAGGGTTAGGGTTACGGCTAGGGTTAGGGTTAGGGTTAGGTTAGGCTTAGGGTTAGGAGTTAGGGTTAGGGTTTCTATTAGGTTAGTTTTAAGGGCTAAGGTTAGTTTTAGGGTTAAGGTTGGGTTAGGGTTAGGATTAGGGTTAGGGTACGACTTAGGGCTAGGGTTAGGGCTAGGGTTAGGGTTAGGGTTAGGGTTAGGGTTTAGGGTTATGGTTAGGGTTAGGGGTTAGGGGTTAGGGGTTAGGCTTAGGGTTAGCGTTACGGTTAGGGGTTAGGGGTTAGGGTTAGGGCTAAGGTTAGGGTTAGGGTTAGGGTTAGGGTTAGGGCTAGGGTTAGGGTTAGGGTTAGGGTTACGGCTAGGGTTAGGGTTAGGGTTAGGTTAGGCTTAGGGTTAGGAGTTAGGGTTAGGGTTTCTATTAGGTTAGTTTTAAGGGCTAAGGTTAGTTTTAGGGTTAAGGTTGGGTTAGGGTTAGGATTAGGGTTAGGGTACGACTTAGGGCTAGGGTTAGGGCTAGGGTTAGGGTTAGGGTTAGGGTTAGGGTTTAGGGTTATGGTTAGGGTTAGGGGTTAGGGGTTAGGGGTTAGGCTTAGGGTTAGCGTTACGGTTAGGGGTTAGGGGTTAGGGTTAGGGCTAAGGTTAGGGTTAGGGTTAGGGTTAGGGTTAGGGCTAGGGTTAGGGTTAGGGTTAGGGTTACGGCTAGGGTTAGGGTTAGGGTTAGGTTAGGCTTAGGGTTAGGAGTTAGGGTTAGGGTTTCTATTAGGTTAGTTTTAAGGGCTAAGGTTAGTTTTAGGGTTAAGGTTGGGTTAGGGTTAGGATTAGGGTTAGGGTACGACTTAGGGCTAGGGTTAGGGCTAGGGTTAGGGTTAGGGTTAGGGTTAGGGTTTAGGGTTATGGTTAGGGTTAGGGGTTAGGGGTTAGGGGTTAGGCTTAGGGTTAGCGTTACGGTTAGGGGTTAGGGGTTAGGGTTAGGGCTAAGGTTAGGGTTAGGGTTAGGGTTAGGGTTAGGGCTAGGGTTAGGGTTAGGGTTAGGGTTACGGCTAGGGTTAGGGTTAGGGTTAGGTTAGGCTTAGGGTTAGGAGTTAGGGTTAGGGTTTCTATTAGGTTAGTTTTAAGGGCTAAGGTTAGTTTTAGGGTTAAGGTTGGGTTAGGGTTAGGATTAGGGTTAGGGTACGACTTAGGGCTAGGGTTAGGGCTAGGGTTAGGGTTAGGGTTAGGGTTAGGGTTTAGGGTTATGGTTAGGGTTAGGGGTTAGGGGTTAGGGGTTAGGCTTAGGGTTAGCGTTACGGTTAGGGGTTAGGGGTTAGGGTTAGGGCTAAGGTTAGGGTTAGGGTTAGGGTTAGGGTTAGGGCTAGGGTTAGGGTTAGGGTTAGGGTTACGGCTAGGGTTAGGGTTAGGGTTAGGTTAGGCTTAGGGTTAGGAGTTAGGGTTAGGGTTTCTATTAGGTTAGTTTTAAGGGCTAAGGTTAGTTTTAGGGTTAAGGTTGGGTTAGGGTTAGGATTAGGGTTAGGGTACGACTTAGGGCTAGGGTTAGGGCTAGGGTTAGGGTTAGGGTTAGGGTTAGGGTTTAGGGTTATGGTTAGGGTTAGGGGTTAGGGGTTAGGGGTTAGGCTTAGGGTTAGCGTTACGGTTAGGGGTTAGGGGTTAGGGTTAGGGCTAAGGTTAGGGTTAGGGTTAGGGTTAGGGTTAGGGCTAGGGTTAGGGTTAGGGTTAGGGTTACGGCTAGGGTTAGGGTTAGGGTTAGGTTAGGCTTAGGGTTAGGAGTTAGGGTTAGGGTTTCTATTAGGTTAGTTTTAAGGGCTAAGGTTAGTTTTAGGGTTAAGGTTGGGTTAGGGTTAGGATTAGGGTTAGGGTACGACTTAGGGCTAGGGTTAGGGCTAGGGTTAGGGTTAGGGTTAGGGTTAGGGTTTAGGGTTATGGTTAGGGTTAGGGGTTAGGGGTTAGGGGTTAGGCTTAGGGTTAGCGTTACGGTTAGGGGTTAGGGGTTAGGGTTAGGGCTAAGGTTAGGGTTAGGGTTAGGGTTAGGGTTAGGGCTAGGGTTAGGGTTAGGGTTAGGGTTACGGCTAGGGTTAGGGTTAGGGTTAGGTTAGGCTTAGGGTTAGGAGTTAGGGTTAGGGTTTCTATTAGGTTAGTTTTAAGGGCTAAGGTTAGTTTTAGGGTTAAGGTTGGGTTAGGGTTAGGATTAGGGTTAGGGTACGACTTAGGGCTAGGGTTAGGGTTAGGGTTAGGGTTAGGGTTTAGGGTTATGGTTAGGGTTAGGGGTTAGGGGTTAGGGGTTAGGCTTAGGGTTAGCGTTACGGTTAGGGGTTAGGGGTTAGGGTTAGGGCTAAGGTTAGGGTTAGGGTTAGGGTTAGGGTTAGGGCTAGGGTTAGGGTTAGGGTTAGGGTTACGGCTAGGGTTAGGGTTAGGGTTAGGTTAGGCTTAGGGTTAGGAGTTAGGGTTAGGGTTTCTATTAGGTTAGTTTTAAGGGCTAAGGTTAGTTTTAGGGTTAAGGTTGGGTTAGGGTTAGGATTAGGGTTAGGGTACGACTTAGGGCTAGGGTTAGGGCTAGGGTTAGGGTTAGGGTTAGGGTTAGGGTTTAGGGTTATGGTTAGGGTTAGGGGTTAGGGGTTAGGGGTTAGGCTTAGGGTTAGCGTTACGGTTAGGGGTTAGGGGTTAGGGTTAGGGCTAAGGTTAGGGTTAGGGTTAGGGTTAGGGTTAGGGCTAGGGTTAGGGTTAGGGTTAGGGTTACGGCTAGGGTTAGGGTTAGGGTTAGGGTACGACTTAGGGCTAGGGTTAGGGCTAGGGTTAGGGTTAGGGTTAGGGTTAGGGTTTAGGGTTATGGTTAGGGTTAGGGGTTAGGGGTTAGGGGTTAGGCTTAGGGTTAGCGTTACGGTTAGGGGTTAGGGGTTAGGGTTAGGGCTAAGGTTAGGGTTAGGGTTAGGGTTAGGGTTAGGGCTAGGGTTAGGGTTAGGGTTAGGGTTACGGCTAGGGTTAGGGTTAGGGTTAGGTTAGGCTTAGGGTTAGGAGTTAGGGTTAGGGTTTCTATTAGGTTAGTTTTAAGGGCTAAGGTTAGTTTTAGGGTTAAGGTTGGGTTAGGGTTAGGATTAGGGTTAGGGTACGACTTAGGGCTAGGGTTAGGGCTAGGGTTAGGGTTAGGGTTAGGGTTAGGGTTTAGGGTTATGGTTAGGGTTAGGGGTTAGGGGTTAGGGGTTAGGCTTAGGGTTAGCGTTACGGTTAGGGGTTAGGGGTTAGGGTTAGGGCTAAGGTTAGGGTTAGGGTTAGGGTTAGGGTTAGGGCTAGGGTTAGGGTTAGGGTTAGGGTTACGGCTAGGGTTAGGGTTAGGGTTAGGTTAGGCTTAGGGTTAGGAGTTAGGGTTAGGGTTTCTATTAGGTTAGTTTTAAGGGCTAAGGTTAGTTTTAGGGTTAAGGTTGGGTTAGGGTTAGGATTAGGGTTAGGGTACGACTTAGGGCTAGGGTTAGGGCTAGGGTTAGGGTTAGGGTTAGGGTTAGGGTTTAGGGTTATGGTTAGGGTTAGGGGTTAGGGGTTAGGGGTTAGGCTTAGGGTTAGCGTTACGGTTAGGGGTTAGGGGTTAGGGTTAGGGCTAAGGTTAGGGTTAGGGTTAGGGCTAGGGTTAGGGCTAGGGTTAGGGTTAGGGTTAGGGTTACGGCTAGGGTTAGGGTTAGGGTTAGGTTAGGCTTAGGGTTAGGAGTTAGGGTTAGGGTTTCTATTAGGTTAGTTTTAAGGGCTAAGGTTAGTTTTAGGGTTAAGGTTGGGTTAGGGTTAGGATTAGGGTTAGGGTACGACTTAGGGCTAGGGTTAGGGCTAGGGTTAGGGTTAGGGTTAGGGTTAGGGTTTAGGGTTATGGTTAGGGTTAGGGGTTAGGGGTTAGGGGTTAGGCTTAGGGTTAGCGTTACGGTTAGGGGTTAGGGGTTAGGGTTAGGGCTAAGGTTAGGGTTAGGGTTAGGGTTAGGGTTAGGGCTAGGGTTAGGGTTAGGGTTAGGGTTACGGCTAGGGTTAGGGTTAGGGTTAGGTTAGGCTTAGGGTTAGGAGTTAGGGTTAGGGTTTCTATTAGGTTAGTTTTAAGGGCTAAGGTTAGTTTTAGGGTTAAGGTTGGGTTAGGGTTAGGATTAGGGTTAGGGTACGACTTAGGGCTAGGGTTAGGGTTAGGGTTAGGGTTAGGGTTTAGGGTTATGGTTAGGGTTAGGGGTTAGGGGTTAGGGGTTAGGCTTAGGGTTAGCGTTACGGTTAGGGGTTAGGGGTTAGGGTTAGGGCTAAGGTTAGGGTTAGGGTTAGGGTTAGGGTTAGGGCTAGGGTTAGGGTTAGGGTTAGGGTTACGGCTAGGGTTAGGGTTAGGGTTAGGTTAGGCTTAGGGTTAGGAGTTAGGGTTAGGGTTTCTATTAGGTTAGTTTTAAGGGCTAAGGTTAGTTTTAGGGTTAAGGTTGGGTTAGGGTTAGGATTAGGGTTAGGGTACGACTTAGGGCTAGGGTTAGGGCTAGGGTTAGGGTTAGGGTTAGGGTTAGGGTTTAGGGTTATGGTTAGGGTTAGGGGTTAGGGGTTAGGGGTTAGGCTTAGGGTTAGCGTTACGGTTAGGGGTTAGGGGTTAGGGTTAGGGCTAAGGTTAGGGTTAGGGTTAGGGTTAGGGTTAGGGCTAGGGTTAGGGTTAGGGTTAGGGTTACGGCTAGGGTTAGGGTTAGGGTTAGGTTAGGCTTAGGGTTAGGAGTTAGGGTTAGGGTTTCTATTAGGTTAGTTTTAAGGGCTAAGGTTAGTTTTAGGGTTAAGGTTGGGTTAGGGTTAGGATTAGGGTTAGGGTACGACTTAGGGCTAGGGTTAGGGCTAGGGTTAGGGTTAGGGTTAGGGTTAGGGTTTAGGGTTATGGTTAGGGTTAGGGGTTAGGGGTTAGGGGTTAGGCTTAGGGTTAGCGTTACGGTTAGGGGTTAGGGGTTAGGGTTAGGGCTAAGGTTAGGGTTAGGGTTAGGGTTAGGGTTAGGGCTAGGGTTAGGGTTAGGGTTAGGGTTACGGCTAGGGTTAGGGTTAGGGTTAGGTTAGGCTTAGGGTTAGGAGTTAGGGTTAGGGTTTCTATTAGGTTAGTTTTAAGGGCTAAGGTTAGTTTTAGGGTTAAGGTTGGGTTAGGGTTAGGATTAGGGTTAGGGTACGACTTAGGGCTAGGGTTAGGGCTAGGGTTAGGGTTAGGGTTAGGGTTAGGGTTTAGGGTTATGGTTAGGGTTAGGGGTTAGGGGTTAGGGGTTAGGCTTAGGGTTAGCGTTACGGTTAGGGGTTAGGGGTTAGGGTTAGGGCTAAGGTTAGGGTTAGGGTTAGGGTTAGGGTTAGGGCTAGGGTTAGGGTTAGGGTTAGGGTTACGGCTAGGGTTAGGGTTAGGGTTAGGTTAGGCTTAGGGTTAGGAGTTAGGGTTAGGGTTTCTATTAGGTTAGTTTTAAGGGCTAAGGTTAGTTTTAGGGTTAAGGTTGGGTTAGGGTTAGGATTAGGGTTAGGGTACGACTTAGGGCTAGGGTTAGGGCTAGGGTTAGGGTTAGGGTTAGGGTTAGGGTTTAGGGTTATGGTTAGGGTTAGGGGTTAGGGGTTAGGGGTTAGGCTTAGGGTTAGCGTTACGGTTAGGGGTTAGGGGTTAGGGTTAGGGCTAAGGTTAGGGTTAGGGTTAGGGTTAGGGTTAGGGCTAGGGTTAGGGTTAGGGTTAGGGTTACGGCTAGGGTTAGGGTTAGGGTTAGGTTAGGCTTAGGGTTAGGAGTTAGGGTTAGGGTTTCTATTAGGTTAGTTTTAAGGGCTAAGGTTAGTTTTAGGGTTAAGGTTGGGTTAGGGTTAGGATTAGGGTTAGGGTACGACTTAGGGCTAGGGTTAGGGCTAGGGTTAGGGTTAGGGTTAGGGTTAGGGTTTAGGGTTATGGTTAGGGTTAGGGGTTAGGGGTTAGGGGTTAGGCTTAGGGTTAGCGTTACGGTTAGGGGTTAGGGGTTAGGGTTAGGGCTAAGGTTAGGGTTAGGGTTAGGGTTAGGGTTAGGGCTAGGGTTAGGGTTAGGGTTAGGGTTACGGCTAGGGTTAGGGTTAGGGTTAGGTTAGGCTTAGGGTTAGGAGTTAGGGTTAGGGTTTCTATTAGGTTAGTTTTAAGGGCTAAGGTTAGTTTTAGGGTTAAGGTTGGGTTAGGGTTAGGATTAGGGTTAGGGTACGACTTAGGGCTAGGGTTAGGGTTAGGGTTAGGGTTAGGGTTTAGGGTTATGGTTAGGGTTAGGGGTTAGGGGTTAGGGGTTAGGCTTAGGGTTAGCGTTACGGTTAGGGGTTAGGGGTTAGGGTTAGGGCTAAGGTTAGGGTTAGGGTTAGGGTTAGGGTTAGGGCTAGGGTTAGGGTTAGGGTTAGGGTTACGGCTAGGGTTAGGGTTAGGGTTAGGTTAGGCTTAGGGTTAGGAGTTAGGGTTAGGGTTTCTATTAGGTTAGTTTTAAGGGCTAAGGTTAGTTTTAGGGTTAAGGTTGGGTTAGGGTTAGGATTAGGGTTAGGGTACGACTTAGGGCTAGGGTTAGGGCTAGGGTTAGGGTTAGGGTTAGGGTTAGGGTTAGGGTTACGGCTAGGGTTAGGGGTTAGGGTTTAGGGTTTGGTTAGGGTTAGGGGTTAGGGGTTAGGGGTTAGGCTTAGGGTTAGCGTTACGGTTAGGGGTTAGGGGTTAGGGTTAGGGCTAAGGTTAGGGTTAGGGTTAGGGTTAGGGTTAGGGCTAGGGTTAGGGTTAGGGTTAGGGTTACGGCTAGGGTTAGGGTTAGGGTTAGGTTAGGCTTAGGGTTAGGAGTTAGGGTTAGGGTTTCTATTAGGTTAGTTTTAAGGGCTAAGGTTAGTTTTAGGGTTAAGGTTGGGTTAGGGTTAGGATTAGGGTTAGGGTACGACTTAGGGCTAGGGTTAGGGCTAGGGTTAGGGTTAGGGTTAGGGTTAGGGTTTAGGGTTATGGTTAGGGTTAGGGGTTAGGGGTTAGGGGTTAGGCTTAGGGTTAGCGTTACGGTTAGGGGTTAGGGGTTAGGGTTAGGGCTAAGGTTAGGGTTAGGGTTAGGGTTAGGGTTAGGGCTAGGGTTAGGGTTAGGGTTAGGGTTACGGCTAGGGTTAGGGTTAGGGTTAGGTTAGGCTTAGGGTTAGGAGTTAGGGTTAGGGTTTCTATTAGGTTAGTTTTAAGGGCTAAGGTTAGTTTTAGGGTTAAGGTTGGGTTAGGGTTAGGATTAGGGTTAGGGTACGACTTAGGGCTAGGGTTAGGGTTAGGGTTAGGGTTAGGGTTTAGGGTTATGGTTAGGGTTAGGGGTTAGGGGTTAGGGGTTAGGCTTAGGGTTAGCGTTACGGTTAGGGGTTAGGGGTTAGGGTTAGGGCTAAGGTTAGGGTTAGGGTTAGGGCTAGGGTTAGGGCTAGGGTTAGGGTTAGGGTTAGGGTTAGGGTACGACTTAGGGCTAGGGTTAGGGCTAGGGTTAGGGTTAGGGTTAGGGTTAGGGTTTAGGGTTATGGTTAGGGTTAGGGGTTAGGGGTTAGGGGTTAGGCTTAGGGTTAGCGTTACGGTTAGGGGTTAGGGGTTAGGGTTAGGGCTAAGGTTAGGGTTAGGGTTAGGGTTAGGGTTAGGGCTAGGGTTAGGGTTAGGGTTAGGGTTACGGCTAGGGTTAGGGTTAGGGTTAGGTTAGGCTTAGGGTTAGGAGTTAGGGTTAGGGTTTCTATTAGGTTAGTTTTAAGGGCTAAGGTTAGTTTTAGGGTTAAGGTTGGGTTAGGGTTAGGATTAGGGTTAGGGTACGACTTAGGGCTAGGGTTAGGGCTAGGGTTAGGGTTAGGGTTAGGGTTAGGGTTTAGGGTTATGGTTAGGGTTAGGGGTTAGGGGTTAGGGGTTAGGCTTAGGGTTAGCGTTACGGTTAGGGGTTAGGGGTTAGGGTTAGGGCTAAGGTTAGGGTTAGGGTTAGGGTTAGGGTTAGGGCTAGGGTTAGGGTTAGGGTTAGGGTTACGGCTAGGGTTAGGGTTAGGGTTAGGTTAGGCTTAGGGTTAGGAGTTAGGGTTAGGGTTTCTATTAGGTTAGTTTTAAGGGCTAAGGTTAGTTTTAGGGTTAAGGTTGGGTTAGGGTTAGGATTAGGGTTAGGGTACGACTTAGGGCTAGGGTTAGGGCTAGGGTTAGGGTTAGGGTTAGGGTTAGGGTTTAGGGTTATGGTTAGGGTTAGGGTTAGGGGTTAGGGGTTAGGCTTAGGGTTAGCGTTACGGTTAGGGGTTAGGGGTTAGGGTTAGGGCTAAGGTTAGGGTTAGGGTTAGGGTTAGGGTTAGGGCTAGGGTTAGGGTTAGGGTTAGGGTTACGGCTAGGGTTAGGGTTAGGGTTAGGTTAGGCTTAGGGTTAGGAGTTAGGGGTTTAGGGTTTCTATTAGGTTAGTTTTAAGGGCTAAGGTTAGTTTTAGGGTTAAGGTTGGGTTAGGGTTAGGATTAGGGTTAGGGTACGACTTAGGGCTAGGGTTAGGGCTAGGGTTAGGGTTAGGGTTAGGGTTAGGGTTTAGGGTTATGGTTAGGGTTAGGGGTTAGGGGTTAGGGGTTAGGCTTAGGGTTAGCGTTACGGTTAGGGGTTAGGGGTTAGGGTTAGGGCTAAGGTTAGGGTTAGGGTTAGGGTTAGGGTTAGGGCTAGGGTTAGGGTTAGGGGTTAGGGTTACGGCTAGGGTTAGGGTTAGGTTAGGGTTACGGCTAGGGTTAGGGTTAGGGTTAGGTTAGGCTTAGGGTTAGGAGTTAGGGTTAGGGTTTCTATTAGGTTAGTTTTAAGGGCTAAGGTTAGTTTTAGGGTTAAGGTTGGGTTAGGGTTAGGATTAGGGTTAGGGTACGACTTAGGGCTAGGGTTAGGGCTAGGGTTAGGGTTAGGGTTAGGGTTAGGGTTTAGGGTTATGGTTAGGGTTAGGGGTTAGGGGTTAGGGGTTAGGCTTAGGGTTAGCGTTACGGTTAGGGGTTAGGGGTTAGGGTTAGGGCTAAGGTTAGGGTTAGGGTTAGGGTTAGGGTTAGGGCTAGGGTTAGGGTTAGGGTTAGGGTTACGGCTAGGGTTAGGGTTAGGGTTAGGTTAGGCTTAGGGTTAGGAGTTAGGGTTAGGGTTTCTATTAGGTTAGTTTTAAGGGCTAAGGTTAGTTTTAGGGTTAAGGTTGGGTTAGGGTTAGGATTAGGGTTAGGGTACGACTTAGGGCTAGGGTTAGGGCTAGGGTTAGGGTTAGGGTTAGGGTTAGGGTTTAGGGTTATGGTTAGGGTTAGGGGTTAGGGGTTAGGGGTTAGGCTTAGGGGTTAGGGGTTAGGGTTAGGGCTAAGGTTAGGGTTAGGGTTAGGGTTAGGGTTAGGGCTAGGGTTAGGGTTAGGGTTAGGGTTACGGCTAGGGTTAGGGTTAGGGTTAGGTTAGGCTTAGGGTTAGGAGTTAGGGTTAGGGTTTCTATTAGGTTAGTTTTAAGGGCTAAGGTTAGTTTTAGGGTTAAGGTTGGGTTAGGGTTAGGATTAGGGTTAGGGTACGACTTAGGGCTAGGGTTAGGGCTAGGGTTAGGGTTAGGGTTAGGGTTAGGGTTTAGGGTTATGGTTAGGGTTAGGGGTTAGGGGTTAGGGGTTAGGCTTAGGGTTAGCGTTACGGTTAGGGGTTAGGGGTTAGGGTTAGGGCTAAGGTTAGGGTTAGGGTTAGGGTTAGGGTTAGGGCTAGGGTTAGGGTTAGGGTTAGGGTTACGGCTAGGGTTAGGGTTAGGGTTAGGTTAGGCTTAGGGTTAGGAGTTAGGGTTAGGGTTTCTATTAGGTTAGTTTTAAGGGCTAAGGTTAGTTTTAGGGTTAAGGTTGGGTTAGGGTTAGGATTAGGGTTAGGGTACGACTTAGGGCTAGGGTTAGGGCTAGGGTTAGGGTTAGGGTTAGGGTTAGGGTTTAGGGTTATGGTTAGGGTTAGGGGTTAGGGGTTAGGGGTTAGGCTTAGGGTTAGCGTTACGGTTAGGGGTTAGGGGTTAGGGTTAGGGCTAAGGTTAGGGTTAGGGTTAGGGTTAGGGTTAGGGCTAGGGTTAGGGTTAGGGTTAGGGTTACGGCTAGGGTTAGGGTTAGGGTTAGGTTAGGCTTAGGGTTAGGAGTTAGGGTTAGGGTTTCTATTAGGTTAGTTTTAAGGGCTAAGGTTAGTTTTAGGGTTAAGGTTGGGTTAGGGTTAGGATTAGGGTTAGGGTACGACTTAGGGCTAGGGTTAGGGCTAGGGTTAGGGTTAGGGTTAGGGTTAGGGTTTAGGGTTATGGTTAGGGTTAGGGGTTAGGGGTTAGGGGTTAGGCTTAGGGTTAGCGTTACGGTTAGGGGTTAGGGGTTAGGGTTAGGGCTAAGGTTAGGGTTAGGGTTAGGGTTAGGGTTAGGGCTAGGGTTAGGGTTAGGGTTAGGGTTACGGCTAGGGTTAGGGTTAGGGTTAGGTTAGGCTTAGGGTTAGGAGTTAGGGTTAGGGTTTCTATTAGGTTAGTTTTAAGGGCTAAGGTTAGTTTTAGGGTTAAGGTTGGGTTAGGGTTAGGATTAGGGTTAGGGTACGACTTAGGGCTAGGGTTAGGGCTAGGGTTAGGGTTAGGGTTAGGGTTAGGGTTTAGGGTTATGGTTAGGGTTAGGGGTTAGGGGTTAGGGGTTAGGCTTAGGGTTAGCGTTACGGTTAGGGGTTAGGGGTTAGGGTTAGGGCTAAGGTTAGGGTTAGGGTTAGGGTTAGGGTTAGGGCTAGGGTTAGGGTTAGGGTTAGGGTTACGGCTAGGGTTAGGGTTAGGGTTAGGTTAGGCTTAGGGTTAGGAGTTAGGGTTAGGGTTTCTATTAGGTTAGTTTTAAGGGCTAAGGTTAGTTTTAGGGTTAAGGTTGGGTTAGGGTTAGGATTAGGGTTAGGGTACGACTTAGGGCTAGGGTTAGGGCTAGGGTTAGGGTTAGGGTTAGGGTTAGGGTTTAGGGTTATGGTTAGGGTTAGGGGTTAGGGGTTAGGGGTTAGGCTTAGGGTTAGCGTTACGGTTAGGGGTTAGGGGTTAGGGTTAGGGCTAAGGTTAGGGTTAGGGTTAGGGTTAGGGTTAGGGCTAGGGTTAGGGTTAGGGTTAGGGTTACGGCTAGGGTTAGGGTTAGGGTTAGGTTAGGCTTAGGGTTAGGAGTTAGGGTTAGGGTTTCTATTAGGTTAGTTTTAAGGGCTAAGGTTAGTTTTAGGGTTAAGGTTGGGTTAGGGTTAGGATTAGGGTTAGGGTACGACTTAGGGCTAGGGTTAGGGCTAGGGTTAGGGTTAGGGTTAGGGTTAGGGTTTAGGGTTATGGTTAGGGTTAGGGGTTAGGGGTTAGGGGTTAGGCTTAGGGTTAGCGTTACGGTTAGGGGTTAGGGGTTAGGGTTAGGGTTAAGGTTAGGTAGGTTAGGGTTAGGGTTAGGGTTAGGGCTAGGGTTAGGGTTAGGGTTAGGGTTACGGCTAGGGTTAGGGTTAGGGTTAGGTTAGGCTTAGGGTTAGGAGTTAGGGTTAGGGTTTCTATTAGGTTAGTTTTAAGGGCTAAGGTTAGTTTTAGGGTTAAGGTTGGGTTAGGGTTAGGATTAGGGTTAGGGTACGACTTAGGGCTAGGGTTAGGGCTAGGGTTAGGGTTAGGGTTAGGGTTAGGGTTTAGGGTTATGGTTAGGGTTAGGGGTTAGGGGTTAGGGGTTAGGCTTAGGGTTAGCGTTACGGTTAGGGGTTAGGGGTTAGGGTTAGGGCTAAGGTTAGGGTTAGGGTTAGGGTTAGGGTTAGGGCTAGGGTTAGGGTTAGGGTTAGGGTTACGGCTAGGGTTAGGGTTAGGGTTAGGTTAGGCTTAGGGTTAGGAGTTAGGGTTAGGGTTTCTATTAGGTTAGTTTTAAGGGCTAAGGTTAGTTTTAGGGTTAAGGTTGGGTTAGGGTTAGGATTAGGGTTAGGGTACGACTTAGGGCTAGGGTTAGGGCTAGGGTTAGGGTTAGGGTTAGGGTTAGGGTTTAGGGTTATGGTTAGGGTTAGGGGTTAGGGGTTAGGGGTTAGGCTTAGGGTTAGCGTTACGGTTAGGGGTTAGGGGTTAGGGTTAGGGCTAAGGTTAGGGTTAGGGTTAGGGTTAGGGTTAGGGCTAGGGTTAGGGTTAGGGTTAGGGTTACGGCTAGGGTTAGGGTTAGGGTTAGGTTAGGCTTAGGGTTAGGAGTTAGGGTTAGGGTTTCTATTAGGTTAGTTTTAAGGGCTAAGGTTAGTTTTAGGGTTAAGGTTGGGTTAGGGTTAGGATTAGGGTTAGGGTACGACTTAGGGCTAGGGTTAGGGCTAGGGTTAGGGTTAGGGTTAGGGTTAGGGTTTAGGGTTATGGTTAGGGTTAGGGGTTAGGGGTTAGGGGTTAGGCTTAGGGTTAGCGTTACGGTTAGGGGTTAGGGGTTAGGGTTAGGGCTAAGGTTAGGGTTAGGGTTAGGGTTAGGGTTAGGGCTAGGGTTAGGGTTAGGGTTAGGGTTACGGCTAGGGTTAGGGTTAGGGTTAGGTTAGGCTTAGGGTTAGGAGTTAGGGTTAGGGTTTCTATTAGGTTAGTTTTAAGGGCTAAGGTTAGTTTTAGGGTTAAGGTTGGGTTAGGGTTAGGATTAGGGTTAGGGTACGACTTAGGGCTAGGGTTAGGGCTAGGGTTAGGGTTAGGGTTAGGGTTAGGGTTTAGGGTTATGGTTAGGGTTAGGGGTTAGGGGTTAGGGGTTAGGCTTAGGGTTAGCGTTACGGTTAGGGGTTAGGGGTTAGGGTTAGGGCTAAGGTTAGGGTTAGGGTTAGGGTTAGGGTTAGGGCTAGGGTTAGGGTTAGGGTTAGGGTTACGGCTAGGGTTAGGGTTAGGGTTAGGTTAGGCTTAGGGTTAGGAGTTAGGGTTAGGGTTTCTATTAGGTTAGTTTTAAGGGCTAAGGTTAGTTTTAGGGTTAAGGTTGGGTTAGGGTTAGGATTAGGGTTAGGGTACGACTTAGGGCTAGGGTTAGGGCTAGGGTTAGGGTTAGGGTTAGGGTTAGGGTTTAGGGTTATGGTTAGGGTTAGGGGTTAGGGGTTAGGGGTTAGGCTTAGGGTTAGCGTTACGGTTAGGGGTTAGGGGTTAGGGTTAGGGCTAAGGTTAGGGTTAGGGTTAGGGTTAGGGTTAGGGCTAGGGTTAGGGTTAGGGTTAGGGTTACGGCTAGGGTTAGGGTTAGGGTTAGGTTAGGCTTAGGGTTAGGAGTTAGGGTTAGGGTTTCTATTAGGTTAGTTTTAAGGGCTAAGGTTAGTTTTAGGGTTAAGGTTGGGTTAGGGTTAGGATTAGGGTTAGGGTACGACTTAGGGCTAGGGTTAGGGCTAGGGTTAGGGTTAGGGTTAGGGTTAGGGTTTAGGGTTATGGTTAGGGTTAGGGGTTAGGGGTTAGGGGTTAGGCTTAGGGTTAGCGTTACGGTTAGGGGTTAGGGGTTAGGGTTAGGGCTAAGGTTAGGGTTAGGGTTAGGGTTAGGGTTAGGGCTAGGGTTAGGGTTAGGGTTAGGGTTACGGCTAGGGTTAGGGTTAGGGTTAGGTTAGGCTTAGGGTTAGGAGTTAGGGTTAGGGTTTCTATTAGGTTAGTTTTAAGGGCTAAGGTTAGTTTTAGGGTTAAGGTTGGGTTAGGGTTAGGATTAGGGTTAGGGTACGACTTAGGGCTAGGGTTAGGGCTAGGGTTAGGGTTAGGGTTAGGGTTAGGGTTTAGGGTTATGGTTAGGGTTAGGGGTTAGGGGTTAGGGGTTAGGCTTAGGGTTAGCGTTACGGTTAGGGGTTAGGGGTTAGGGTTAGGGCTAAGGTTAGGGTTAGGGTTAGGGTTAGGGTTAGGGCTAGGGTTAGGGTTAGGGTTAGGGTTACGGCTAGGGTTAGGGTTAGGGTTAGGTTAGGCTTAGGGTTAGGAGTTAGGGTTAGGGTTTCTATTAGGTTAGTTTTAAGGGCTAAGGTTAGTTTTAGGGTTAAGGTTGGGTTAGGGTTAGGATTAGGGTTAGGGTACGACTTAGGGCTAGGGTTAGGGCTAGGGTTAGGGTTAGGGTTAGGGTTAGGGTTTAGGGTTATGGTTAGGGTTAGGGGTTAGGGGTTAGGGGTTAGGCTTAGGGTTAGCGTTACGGTTAGGGGTTAGGGGTTAGGGTTAGGGCTAAGGTTAGGGTTAGGGTTAGGGTTAGGGTTAGGGCTAGGGTTAGGGTTAGGGTTAGGGTTACGGCTAGGGTTAGGGTTAGGGTTAGGTTAGGCTTAGGGTTAGGAGTTAGGGTTAGGGTTTCTATTAGGTTAGTTTTAAGGGCTAAGGTTAGTTTTAGGGTTAAGGTTGGGTTAGGGTTAGGATTAGGGTTAGGGTACGACTTAGGGCTAGGGTTAGGGCTAGGGTTAGGGTTAGGGTTAGGGTTAGGGTTTAGGGTTATGGTTAGGGTTAGGGGTTAGGGGTTAGGGGTTAGGCTTAGGGTTAGCGTTACGGTTAGGGGTTAGGGGTTAGGGTTAGGGCTAAGGTTAGGGTTAGGGTTAGGGTTAGGGTTAGGGCTAGGGTTAGGGTTAGGGTTAGGGTTACGGCTAGGGTTAGGGTTAGGGTTAGGTTAGGCTTAGGGTTAGGAGTTAGGGTTAGGGTTTCTATTAGGTTAGTTTTAAGGGCTAAGGTTAGTTTTAGGGTTAAGGTTGGGTTAGGGTTAGGATTAGGGTTAGGGTACGACTTAGGGCTAGGGTTAGGGCTAGGGTTAGGGTTAGGGTTAGGGTTAGGGTTTAGGGTTATGGTTAGGGTTAGGGGTTAGGGGTTAGGGGTTAGGCTTAGGGTTAGCGTTACGGTTAGGGGTTAGGGGTTAGGGTTAGGGCTAAGGTTAGGGTTAGGGTTAGGGTTAGGGTTAGGGCTAGGGTTAGGGTTAGGGTTAGGGTTACGGCTAGGGTTAGGGTTAGGGTTAGGTTAGGCTTAGGGTTAGGAGTTAGGGTTAGGGTTTCTATTAGGTTAGTTTTAAGGGCTAAGGTTAGTTTTAGGGTTAAGGTTGGGTTAGGGTTAGGATTAGGGTTAGGGTACGACTTAGGGCTAGGGTTAGGGCTAGGGTTAGGGTTAGGGTTAGGGTTAGGGTTTAGGGTTATGGTTAGGGTTAGGGGTTAGGGGTTAGGGGTTAGGCTTAGGGTTAGCGTTACGGTTAGGGGTTAGGGGTTAGGGTTAGGGCTAAGGTTAGGGTTGGGTTAGGGTTAGGGTTAGGGCTAGGGTTAGGGTTAGGGTTAGGGTTACGGCTAGGGTTAGGGTTAGGGTTAGGTTAGGCTTAGGGTTAGGAGTTAGGGTTAGGGTTTCTATTAGGTTAGTTTTAAGGGCTAAGGTTAGTTTTAGGGTTAAGGTTGGGTTAGGGTTAGGATTAGGGTTAGGGTACGACTTAGGGCTAGGGTTAGGGCTAGGGTTAGGGTTAGGGTTAGGGTTAGGGTTTAGGGTTATGGTTAGGGTTAGGGGTTAGGGGTTAGGGGTTAGGCTTAGGGTTAGCGTTACGGTTAGGGGTTAGGGGTTAGGGTTAGGGCTAAGGTTAGGGTTAGGGTTAGGGTTAGGGTTAGGGCTAGGGTTAGGGTTAGGGTTAGGGTTACGGCTAGGGTTAGGGTTAGGGTTAGGTTAGGCTTAGGGTTAGGAGTTAGGGTTAGGGTTTCTATTAGGTTAGTTTTAAGGGCTAAGGTTAGTTTTAGGGTTAAGGTTGGGTTAGGGTTAGGATTAGGGTTAGGGTACGACTTAGGGCTAGGGTTAGGGCTAGGGTTAGGGTTAGGGTTAGGGTTAGGGTTTAGGGTTATGGTTAGGGTTAGGGGTTAGGGGTTAGGGGTTAGGCTTAGGGTTAGCGTTACGGTTAGGGGTTAGGGGTTAGGGTTAGGGCTAAGGTTAGGGTTAGGGTTAGGGTTAGGGTTAGGGCTAGGGTTAGGGTTAGGGTTAGGGTTACGGCTAGGGTTAGGGTTAGGGTTAGGTTAGGCTTAGGGTTAGGAGTTAGGGTTAGGGTTTCTATTAGGTTAGTTTTAAGGGCTAAGGTTAGTTTTAGGGTTAAGGTTGGGTTAGGGTTAGGATTAGGGTTAGGGTACGACTTAGGGCTAGGGTTAGGGCTAGGGTTAGGGTTAGGGTTAGGGTTAGGGTTTAGGGTTATGGTTAGGGTTAGGGGTTAGGGGTTAGGGGTTAGGCTTAGGGTTAGCGTTACGGTTAGGGGTTAGGGGTTAGGGTTAGGGCTAAGGTTAGGGTTATGGTTAGGGTTAGGGTTAGGGCTAGGGTTAGGGTTAGGGTTAGGGTTACGGCTAGGGTTAGGGTTAGGGTTAGGTTAGGCTTAGGGTTAGGAGTTAGGGTTAGGGTTTCTATTAGGTTAGTTTTAAGGGCTAAGGTTAGTTTTAGGGTTAAGGTTGGGTTAGGGTTAGGATTAGGGTTAGGGTACGACTTAGGGCTAGGGTTAGGGCTAGGGTTAGGGTTAGGGTTAGGGTTAGGGTTTAGGGTTATGGTTAGGGTTAGGGGTTAGGGGTTAGGGGTTAGGCTTAGGGTTAGCGTTACGGTTAGGGGTTAGGGGTTAGGGTTAGGGCTAAGGTTAGGGTTAGGGTTAGGGTTAGGGTTAGGGCTAGGGTTAGGGTTAGGGTTAGGGTTACGGCTAGGGTTAGGGTTAGGGTTAGGTTAGGCTTAGGGTTAGGAGTTAGGGTTAGGGTTTCTATTAGGTTAGTTTTAAGGGCTAAGGTTAGTTTTAGGGTTAAGGTTGGGTTAGGGTTAGGATTAGGGTTAGGGTACGACTTAGGGCTAGGGTTAGGGCTAGGGTTAGGGTTAGGGTTAGGGTTAGGGTTTAGGGTTATGGTTAGGGTTAGGGGTTAGGGGTTAGGGGTTAGGCTTAGGGTTAGCGTTACGGTTAGGGGTTAGGGGTTAGGGTTAGGGCTAAGGTTAGGGTTAGGGTTAGGGTTAGGGTTAGGGCTAGGGTTAGGGTTAGGGTTAGGGTTACGGCTAGGGTTAGGGTTAGGGTTAGGTTAGGCTTAGGGTTAGGAGTTAGGGTTAGGGTTTCTATTAGGTTAGTTTTAAGGGCTAAGGTTAGTTTTAGGGTTAAGGTTGGGTTAGGGTTAGGATTAGGGTTAGGGTACGACTTAGGGCTAGGGTTAGGGCTAGGGTTAGGGTTAGGGTTAGGGTTAGGGTTTAGGGTTATGGTTAGGGTTAGGGGTTAGGGGTTAGGGGTTAGGCTTAGGGTTAGCGTTACGGTTAGGGGTTAGGGGTTAGGGTTAGGGCTAAGGTTAGGGTTAGGGTTAGGGTTAGGGTTAGGGCTAGGGTTAGGGTTAGGGTTAGGGTTACGGCTAGGGTTAGGGTTAGGGTTAGGTTAGGCTTAGGGTTAGGAGTTAGGGTTAGGGTTTCTATTAGGTTAGTTTTAAGGGCTAAGGTTAGTTTTAGGGTTAAGGTTGGGTTAGGGTTAGGATTAGGGTTAGGGTACGACTTAGGGCTAGGGTTAGGGCTAGGGTTAGGGTTAGGGTTAGGGTTAGGGTTTAGGGTTATGGTTAGGGTTAGGGGTTAGGGGTTAGGGGTTAGGCTTAGGGTTAGCGTTACGGTTAGGGGTTAGGGGTTAGGGTTAGGGCTAAGGTTAGGGTTAGGGTTAGGGTTAGGGTTAGGGCTAGGGTTAGGGTTAGGGTTAGGGTTACGGCTAGGGTTAGGGTTAGGGTTAGGTTAGGCTTAGGGTTAGGAGTTAGGGTTAGGGTTTCTATTAGGTTAGTTTTAAGGGCTAAGGTTAGTTTTAGGGTTAAGGTTGGGTTAGGGTTAGGATTAGGGTTAGGGTACGACTTAGGGCTAGGGTTAGGGCTAGGGTTAGGGTTAGGGTTAGGGTTAGGGTTTAGGGTTATGGTTAGGGTTAGGGGTTAGGGGTTAGGGGTTAGGCTTAGGGTTAGCGTTACGGTTAGGGGTTAGGGGTTAGGGTTAGGGCTAAGGTTAGGGTTAGGGTTAGGGTTAGGGTTAGGGCTAGGGTTAGGGTTAGGGTTAGGGTTACGGCTAGGGTTAGGGTTAGGGTTAGGTTAGGCTTAGGGTTAGGAGTTAGGGTTAGGGTTTCTATTAGGTTAGTTTTAAGGGCTAAGGTTAGTTTTAGGGTTAAGGTTGGGTTAGGGTTAGGATTAGGGTTAGGGTACGACTTAGGGCTAGGGTTAGGGCTAGGGTTAGGGTTAGGGTTAGGGTTAGGGTTTAGGGTTATGGTTAGGGTTAGGGGTTAGGGGTTAGGGGTTAGGCTTAGGGTTAGCGTTACGGTTAGGGGTTAGGGGTTAGGGTTAGGGCTAAGGTTAGGGTTAGGGTTAGGGTTAGGGTTAGGGCTAGGGTTAGGGTTAGGGTTAGGGTTACGGCTAGGGTTAGGGTTAGGGTTAGGTTAGGCTTAGGGTTAGGAGTTAGGGTTAGGGTTTCTATTAGGTTAGTTTTAAGGGCTAAGGTTAGTTTTAGGGTTAAGGTTGGGTTAGGGTTAGGATTAGGGTTAGGGTACGACTTAGGGCTAGGGTTAGGGCTAGGGTTAGGGTTAGGGTTAGGGTTAGGGTTTAGGGTTATGGTTAGGGTTAGGGGTTAGGGGTTAGGGGTTAGGCTTAGGGTTAGCGTTACGGTTAGGGGTTAGGGGTTAGGGTTAGGGCTAAGGTTAGGGTTAGGGTTAGGGTTAGGGTTAGGGCTAGGGTTAGGGTTAGGGTTAGGGTTACGGCTAGGGTTAGGGTTAGGGTTAGGTTAGGCTTAGGGTTAGGAGTTAGGGTTAGGGTTTCTATTAGGTTAGTTTTAAGGGCTAAGGTTAGTTTTAGGGTTAAGGTTGGGTTAGGGTTAGGATTAGGGTTAGGGTACGACTTAGGGCTAGGGTTAGGGCTAGGGTTAGGGTTAGGGTTAGGGTTAGGGTTTAGGGTTATGGTTAGGGTTAGGGGTTAGGGGTTAGGGGTTAGGCTTAGGGTTAGCGTTACGGTTAGGGGTTAGGGGTTAGGGTTAGGGCTAAGGTTAGGGTTAGGGTTAGGGTTAGGGTTAGGGCTAGGGTTAGGGTTAGGGTTAGGGTTACGGCTAGGGTTAGGGTTAGGGTTAGGTTAGGCTTAGGGTTAGGAGTTAGGGTTAGGGTTTCTATTAGGTTAGTTTTAAGGGCTAAGGTTAGTTTTAGGGTTAAGGTTGGGTTAGGGTTAGGATTAGGGTTAGGGTACGACTTAGGGCTAGGGTTAGGGCTAGGGTTAGGGTTAGGGTTAGGGTTAGGGTTTAGGGTTATGGTTAGGGTTAGGGGTTAGGGGTTAGGGGTTAGGCTTAGGGTTAGCGTTACGGTTAGGGGTTAGGGGTTAGGGTTAGGGCTAAGGTTAGGGTTAGGGTTAGGGTTAGGGTTAGGGCTAGGGTTAGGGTTAGGGTTAGGGTTACGGCTAGGGTTAGGGTTAGGGTTAGGTTAGGCTTAGGGTTAGGAGTTAGGGTTAGGGTTTCTATTAGGTTAGTTTTAAGGGCTAAGGTTAGTTTTAGGGTTAAGGTTGGGTTAGGGTTAGGATTAGGGTTAGGGTACGACTTAGGGCTAGGGTTAGGGCTAGGGTTAGGGTTAGGGTTAGGGTTAGGGTTTAGGGTTATGGTTAGGGTTAGGGGTTAGGGGTTAGGGGTTAGGCTTAGGGTTAGCGTTACGGTTAGGGGTTAGGGGTTAGGGTTAGGGCTAAGGTTAGGGTTAGGGTTAGGGTTAGGGTTAGGGCTAGGGTTAGGGTTAGGGTTAGGGTTACGGCTAGGGTTAGGGTTAGGGTTAGGTTAGGCTTAGGGTTAGGAGTTAGGGTTAGGGTTTCTATTAGGTTAGTTTTAAGGGCTAAGGTTAGTTTTAGGGTTAAGGTTGGGTTAGGGTTAGGATTAGGGTTAGGGTACGACTTAGGGCTAGGGTTAGGGCTAGGGTTAGGGTTAGGGTTAGGGTTAGGGTTTAGGGTTATGGTTAGGGTTAGGGGTTAGGGGTTAGGGGTTAGGCTTAGGGTTAGCGTTACGGTTAGGGGTTAGGGGTTAGGGTTAGGGCTAAGGTTAGGGTTAGGGTTAGGGTTAGGGTTAGGGCTAGGGTTAGGGTTAGGGTTAGGGTTACGGCTAGGGTTAGGGTTAGGGTTAGGTTAGGCTTAGGGTTAGGAGTTAGGGTTAGGGTTTCTATTAGGTTAGTTTTAAGGGCTAAGGTTAGTTTTAGGGTTAAGGTTGGGTTAGGGTTAGGATTAGGGTTAGGGTACGACTTAGGGCTAGGGTTAGGGCTAGGGTTAGGGTTAGGGTTAGGGTTAGGGTTTAGGGTTATGGTTAGGGTTAGGGGTTAGGGGTTAGGGGTTAGGCTTAGGGTTAGCGTTACGGTTAGGGGTTAGGGGTTAGGGTTAGGGCTAAGGTTAGGGTTAGGGTTAGGGTTAGGGTTAGGGCTAGGGTTAGGGTTAGGGTTAGGGTTACGGCTAGGGTTAGGGTTAGGGTTAGGTTAGGCTTAGGGTTAGGAGTTAGGGTTAGGGTTTCTATTAGGTTAGTTTTAAGGGCTAAGGTTAGTTTTAGGGTTAAGGTTGGGTTAGGGTTAGGATTAGGGTTAGGGTACGACTTAGGGCTAGGGTTAGGGCTAGGGTTAGGGTTAGGGTTAGGGTTAGGGTTTAGGGTTATGGTTAGGGTTAGGGGTTAGGGGTTAGGGGTTAGGCTTAGGGTTAGCGTTACGGTTAGGGGTTAGGGGTTAGGGTTAGGGCTAAGGTTAGGGTTAGGGTTAGGGTTAGGGTTAGGGCTAGGGTTAGGGTTAGGGTTAGGGTTACGGCTAGGGTTAGGGTTAGGGTTAGGTTAGGCTTAGGGTTAGGAGTTAGGGTTAGGGTTTCTATTAGGTTAGTTTTAAGGGCTAAGGTTAGTTTTAGGGTTAAGGTTGGGTTAGGGTTAGGATTAGGGTTAGGGTACGACTTAGGGCTAGGGTTAGGGCTAGGGTTAGGGTTAGGGTTAGGGTTAGGGTTTAGGGTTATGGTTAGGGTTAGGGGTTAGGGGTTAGGGGTTAGGCTTAGGGTTAGCGTTACGGTTAGGGGTTAGGGGTTAGGGTTAGGGCTAAGGTTAGGGTTAGGGTTAGGGTTAGGGTTAGGGCTAGGGTTAGGGTTAGGGTTAGGGTTACGGCTAGGGTTAGGGTTAGGGTTAGGTTAGGCTTAGGGTTAGGAGTTAGGGTTAGGGTTTCTATTAGGTTAGCTAAGGTTAGTTTTAGGGTTAAGGTTGGGTTAGGGTTAGGATTAGGGTTAGGGTACGACTTAGGGCTAGGGTTAGGGCTAGGGTTAGGGTTAGGGTTAGGGTTAGGGTTTAGGGTTATGGTTAGGGTTAGGGGTTAGGGGTTAGGGGTTAGGCTTAGGGTTAGCGTTACGGTTAGGGGTTAGGGGTTAGGGTTAGGGCTAAGGTTAGGGTTAGGGTTAGGGTTAGGGTTAGGGCTAGGGTTAGGGTTAGGGTTAGGGTTACGGCTAGGGTTAGGGTTAGGGTTAGGTTAGGCTTAGGGTTAGGAGTTAGGGTTAGGGTTTCTATTAGGTTAGTTTTAAGGGCTAAGGTTAGTTTTAGGGTTAAGGTTGGGTTAGGGTTAGGATTAGGGTTAGGGTACGACTTAGGGCTAGGGTTAGGGCTAGGGTTAGGGTTAGGGTTAGGGTTAGGGTTTAGGGTTATGGTTAGGGTTAGGGGTTAGGGGTTAGGGGTTAGGCTTAGGGTTAGCGTTACGGTTAGGGGTTAGGGGTTAGGGTTAGGGCTAAGGTTAGGGTTAGGGTTAGGGTTAGGGTTAGGGCTAGGGTTAGGGTTAGGGTTAGGGTTACGGCTAGGGTTAGGGTTAGGGTTAGGTTAGGCTTAGGGTTAGGAGTTAGGGTTAGGGTTTCTATTAGGTTAGTTTTAAGGGCTAAGGTTAGTTTTAGGGTTAAGGTTGGGTTAGGGTTAGGATTAGGGTTAGGGTACGACTTAGGGCTAGGGTTAGGGCTAGGGTTAGGGTTAGGGTTAGGGTTAGGGTTTAGGGTTATGGTTAGGGTTAGGGGTTAGGGGTTAGGGGTTAGGCTTAGGGTTAGCGTTACGGTTAGGGGTTAGGGGTTAGGGTTAGGGCTAAGGTTAGGGTTAGGGTTAGGGTTAGGGTTAGGGCTAGGGTTAGGGTTAGGGTTAGGGTTACGGCTAGGGTTAGGGTTAGGGTTAGGTTAGGCTTAGGGTTAGGAGTTAGGGTTAGGGTTTCTATTAGGTTAGTTTTAAGGGCTAAGGTTAGTTTTAGGGTTAAGGTTGGGTTAGGGTTAGGATTAGGGTTAGGGTACGACTTAGGGCTAGGGTTAGGGCTAGGGTTAGGGTTAGGGTTAGGGTTAGGGTTTAGGGTTATGGTTAGGGTTAGGGGTTAGGGGTTAGGGGTTAGGCTTAGGGTTAGCGTTACGGTTAGGGGTTAGGGGTTAGGGTTAGGGCTAAGGTTAGGGTTAGGGTTAGGGTTAGGGTTAGGGCTAGGGTTAGGGTTAGGGTTAGGGTTACGGCTAGGGTTAGGGTTAGGGTTAGGTTAGGCTTAGGGTTAGGAGTTAGGGTTAGGGTTTCTATTAGGTTAGTTTTAAGGGCTAAGGTTAGTTTTAGGGTTAAGGTTGGGTTAGGGTTAGGATTAGGGTTAGGGTACGACTTAGGGCTAGGGTTAGGGCTAGGGTTAGGGTTAGGGTTAGGGTTAGGGTTTAGGGTTATGGTTAGGGTTAGGGGTTAGGGGTTAGGGGTTAGGCTTAGGGTTAGCGTTACGGTTAGGGGTTAGGGGTTAGGGTTAGGGCTAAGGTTAGGGTTAGGGTTAGGGTTAGGGTTAGGGCTAGGGTTAGGGTTAGGGTTAGGGTTACGGCTAGGGTTAGGGTTAGGGTTAGGTTAGGCTTAGGGTTAGGAGTTAGGGTTAGGGTTTCTATTAGGTTAGTTTTAAGGGCTAAGGTTAGTTTTAGGGTTAAGGTTGGGTTAGGGTTAGGATTAGGGTTAGGGTACGACTTAGGGCTAGGGTTAGGGCTAGGGTTAGGGTTAGGGTTAGGGTTAGGGTTTAGGGTTATGGTTAGGGTTAGGGGTTAGGGGTTAGGGGTTAGGCTTAGGGTTAGCGTTACGGTTAGGGGTTAGGGGTTAGGGTTAGGGCTAAGGTTAGGGTTAGGGTTAGGGTTAGGGTTAGGGCTAGGGTTAGGGTTAGGGTTAGGGTTACGGCTAGGGTTAGGGTTAGGGTTAGGTTAGGCTTAGGGTTAGGAGTTAGGGTTAGGGTTTCTATTAGGTTAGTTTTAAGGGCTAAGGTTAGTTTTAGGGTTAAGGTTGGGTTAGGGTTAGGATTAGGGTTAGGGTACGACTTAGGGCTAGGGTTAGGGCTAGGGTTAGGGTTAGGGTTAGGGTTAGGGTTTAGGGTTATGGTTAGGGTTAGGGGTTAGGGGTTAGGGGTTAGGCTTAGGGTTAGCGTTACGGTTAGGGGTTAGGGGTTAGGGTTAGGGCTAAGGTTAGGGTTAGGGTTAGGGTTAGGGTTAGGGCTAGGGTTAGGGTTAGGGTTAGGGTTACGGCTAGGGTTAGGGTTAGGGTTAGGTTAGGCTTAGGGTTAGGAGTTAGGGTTAGGGTTTCTATTAGGTTAGTTTTAAGGGCTAAGGTTAGTTTTAGGGTTAAGGTTGGGTTAGGGTTAGGATTAGGGTTAGGGTACGACTTAGGGCTAGGGTTAGGGCTAGGGTTAGGGTTAGGGTTAGGGTTAGGGTTTAGGGTTATGGTTAGGGTTAGGGGTTAGGGGTTAGGGGTTAGGCTTAGGGTTAGCGTTACGGTTAGGGGTTAGGGGTTAGGGTTAGGGCTAAGGTTAGGGTTAGGGTTAGGGTTAGGGTTAGGGCTAGGGTTAGGGTTAGGGTTAGGGTTACGGCTAGGGTTAGGGTTAGGGTTAGGTTAGGCTTAGGGTTAGGAGTTAGGGTTAGGGTTTCTATTAGGTTAGTTTTAAGGGCTAAGGTTAGTTTTAGGGTTAAGGTTGGGTTAGGGTTAGGATTAGGGTTAGGGTACGACTTAGGGCTAGGGTTAGGGCTAGGGTTAGGGTTAGGGTTAGGGTTAGGGTTTAGGGTTATGGTTAGGGTTAGGGGTTAGGGGTTAGGGGTTAGGCTTAGGGTTAGCGTTACGGTTAGGGGTTAGGGGTTAGGGTTAGGGCTAAGGTTAGGGTTAGGGTTAGGGTTAGGGTTAGGGCTAGGGTTAGGGTTAGGGTTAGGGTTACGGCTAGGGTTAGGGTTAGGGTTAGGTTAGGCTTAGGGTTAGGAGTTAGGGTTAGGGTTTCTATTAGGTTAGTTTTAAGGGCTAAGGTTAGTTTTAGGGTTAAGGTTGGGTTAGGGTTAGGATTAGGGTTAGGGTACGACTTAGGGCTAGGGTTAGGGCTAGGGTTAGGGTTAGGGTTAGGGTTAGGGTTTAGGGTTATGGTTAGGGTTAGGGGTTAGGGGTTAGGGGTTAGGCTTAGGGTTAGCGTTACGGTTAGGGGTTAGGGGTTAGGGTTAGGGCTAAGGTTAGGGTTAGGGTTAGGGTTAGGGTTAGGGCTAGGGTTAGGGTTAGGGTTAGGGTTACGGCTAGGGTTAGGGTTAGGGTTAGGTTAGGCTTAGGGTTAGGAGTTAGGGTTAGGGTTTCTATTAGGTTAGTTTTAAGGGCTAAGGTTAGTTTTAGGGTTAAGGTTGGGTTAGGGTTAGGATTAGGGTTAGGGTACGACTTAGGGCTAGGGTTAGGGCTAGGGTTAGGGTTAGGGTTAGGGTTAGGGTTTAGGGTTATGGTTAGGGTTAGGGGTTAGGGGTTAGGGGTTAGGCTTAGGGTTAGCGTTACGGTTAGGGGTTAGGGGTTAGGGTTAGGGCTAAGGTTAGGGTTAGGGTTAGGGTTAGGGTTAGGGCTAGGGTTAGGGTTAGGGTTAGGGTTACGGCTAGGGTTAGGGTTAGGGTTAGGTTAGGCTTAGGGTTAGGAGTTAGGGTTAGGGTTTCTATTAGGTTAGTTTTAAGGGCTAAGGTTAGTTTTAGGGTTAAGGTTGGGTTAGGGTTAGGATTAGGGTTAGGGTACGACTTAGGGCTAGGGTTAGGGCTAGGGTTAGGGTTAGGGTTAGGGTTAGGGTTTAGGGTTATGGTTAGGGTTAGGGGTTAGGGGTTAGGGGTTAGGCTTAGGGTTAGCGTTACGGTTAGGGGTTAGGGGTTAGGGTTAGGGCTAAGGTTAGGGTTAGGGTTAGGGTTAGGGTTAGGGCTAGGGTTAGGGTTAGGGTTAGGGTTACGGCTAGGGTTAGGGTTAGGGTTAGGTTAGGCTTAGGGTTAGGAGTTAGGGTTAGGGTTTCTATTAGGTTAGTTTTAAGGGCTAAGGTTAGTTTTAGGGTTAAGGTTGGGTTAGGGTTAGGATTAGGGTTAGGGTACGACTTAGGGCTAGGGTTAGGGCTAGGGTTAGGGTTAGGGTTAGGGTTAGGGTTTAGGGTTATGGTTAGGGTTAGGGGTTAGGGGTTAGGGGTTAGGCTTAGGGTTAGCGTTACGGTTAGGGGTTAGGGGTTAGGGTTAGGGCTAAGGTTAGGGTTAGGGTTAGGGTTAGGGTTAGGGCTAGGGTTAGGGTTAGGGTTAGGGTTACGGCTAGGGTTAGGGTTAGGGTTAGGTTAGGCTTAGGGTTAGGAGTTAGGGTTAGGGTTTCTATTAGGTTAGTTTTAAGGGCTAAGGTTAGTTTTAGGGTTAAGGTTGGGTTAGGGTTAGGATTAGGGTTAGGGTACGACTTAGGGCTAGGGTTAGGGCTAGGGTTAGGGTTAGGGTTAGGGTTAGGGTTTAGGGTTATGGTTAGGGTTAGGGGTTAGGGGTTAGGGGTTAGGCTTAGGGTTAGCGTTACGGTTAGGGGTTAGGGGTTAGGGTTAGGGCTAAGGTTAGGGTTAGGGTTAGGGTTAGGGTTAGGGCTAGGGTTAGGGTTAGGGTTAGGGTTACGGCTAGGGTTAGGGTTAGGGTTAGGTTAGGCTTAGGGTTAGGAGTTAGGGTTAGGGTTTCTATTAGGTTAGTTTTAAGGGCTAAGGTTAGTTTTAGGGTTAAGGTTGGGTTAGGGTTAGGATTAGGGTTAGGGTACGACTTAGGGCTAGGGTTAGGGCTAGGGTTAGGGTTAGGGTTAGGGTTAGGGTTTAGGGTTATGGTTAGGGTTAGGGGTTAGGGGTTAGGGGTTAGGCTTAGGGTTAGCGTTACGGTTAGGGGTTAGGGGTTAGGGTTAGGGCTAAGGTTAGGGTTAGGGTTAGGGTTAGGGTTAGGGCTAGGGTTAGGGTTAGGGTTAGGGTTACGGCTAGGGTTAGGGTTAGGGTTAGGTTAGGCTTAGGGTTAGGAGTTAGGGTTAGGGTTTCTATTAGGTTAGTTTTAAGGGCTAAGGTTAGTTTTAGGGTTAAGGTTGGGTTAGGGTTAGGATTAGGGTTAGGGTACGACTTAGGGCTAGGGTTAGGGCTAGGGTTAGGGTTAGGGTTAGGGTTAGGGTTTAGGGTTATGGTTAGGGTTAGGGGTTAGGGGTTAGGGGTTAGGCTTAGGGTTAGCGTTACGGTTAGGGGTTAGGGGTTAGGGTTAGGGCTAAGGTTAGGGTTAGGGTTAGGGTTAGGGTTAGGGCTAGGGTTAGGGTTAGGGTTAGGGTTACGGCTAGGGTTAGGGTTAGGGTTAGGTTAGGCTTAGGGTTAGGAGTTAGGGTTAGGGTTTCTATTAGGTTAGTTTTAAGGGCTAAGGTTAGTTTTAGGGTTAAGGTTGGGTTAGGGTTAGGATTAGGGTTAGGGTACGACTTAGGGCTAGGGTTAGGGCTAGGGTTAGGGTTAGGGTTAGGGTTAGGGTTTAGGGTTATGGTTAGGGTTAGGGGTTAGGGGTTAGGGGTTAGGCTTAGGGTTAGCGTTACGGTTAGGGGTTAGGGGTTAGGGTTAGGGCTAAGGTTAGGGTTAGGGTTAGGGTTAGGGTTAGGGCTAGGGTTAGGGTTAGGGTTAGGGTTACGGCTAGGGTTAGGGTTAGGGTTAGGTTAGGCTTAGGGTTAGGAGTTAGGGTTAGGGTTTCTATTAGGTTAGTTTTAAGGGCTAAGGTTAGTTTTAGGGTTAAGGTTGGGTTAGGGTTAGGATTAGGGTTAGGGTACGACTTAGGGCTAGGGTTAGGGCTAGGGTTAGGGTTAGGGTTAGGGTTAGGGTTTAGGGTTATGGTTAGGGTTAGGGGTTAGGGGTTAGGGGTTAGGCTTAGGGTTAGCGTTACGGTTAGGGGTTAGGGGTTAGGGTTAGGGCTAAGGTTAGGGTTAGGGTTAGGGTTAGGGTTAGGGCTAGGGTTAGGGTTAGGGTTAGGGTTACGGCTAGGGTTAGGGTTAGGGTTAGGTTAGGCTTAGGGTTAGGAGTTAGGGTTAGGGTTTCTATTAGGTTAGTTTTAAGGGCTAAGGTTAGTTTTAGGGTTAAGGTTGGGTTAGGGTTAGGATTAGGGTTAGGGTACGACTTAGGGCTAGGGTTAGGGCTAGGGTTAGGGTTAGGGTTAGGGTTAGGGTTTAGGGTTATGGTTAGGGTTAGGGGTTAGGGGTTAGGGGTTAGGCTTAGGGTTAGCGTTACGGTTAGGGGTTAGGGGTTAGGGTTAGGGCTAAGGTTAGGGTTAGGGTTAGGGTTAGGGTTAGGGCTAGGGTTAGGGTTAGGGTTAGGGTTACGGCTAGGGTTAGGGTTAGGGTTAGGTTAGGCTTAGGGTTAGGAGTTAGGGTTAGGGTTTCTATTAGGTTAGTTTTAAGGGCTAAGGTTAGTTTTAGGGTTAAGGTTGGGTTAGGGTTAGGATTAGGGTTAGGGTACGACTTAGGGCTAGGGTTAGGGCTAGGGTTAGGGTTAGGGTTAGGGTTAGGGTTTAGGGTTATGGTTAGGGTTAGGGGTTAGGGGTTAGGGGTTAGGCTTAGGGTTAGCGTTACGGTTAGGGGTTAGGGGTTAGGGTTAGGGCTAAGGTTAGGGTTAGGGTTAGGGTTAGGGTTAGGGCTAGGGTTAGGGTTAGGGTTAGGGTTACGGCTAGGGTTAGGGTTAGGGTTAGGTTAGGCTTAGGGTTAGGAGTTAGGGTTAGGGTTTCTATTAGGTTAGTTTTAAGGGCTAAGGTTAGTTTTAGGGTTAAGGTTGGGTTAGGGTTAGGATTAGGGTTAGGGTACGACTTAGGGCTAGGGTTAGGGCTAGGGTTAGGGTTAGGGTTAGGGTTAGGGTTTAGGGTTATGGTTAGGGTTAGGGGTTAGGGGTTAGGGGTTAGGCTTAGGGTTAGCGTTACGGTTAGGGGTTAGGGGTTAGGGTTAGGGCTAAGGTTAGGGTTAGGGTTAGGGTTAGGGTTAGGGCTAGGGTTAGGGTTAGGGTTAGGGTTACGGCTAGGGTTAGGGTTAGGGTTAGGTTAGGCTTAGGGTTAGGAGTTAGGGTTAGGGTTTCTATTAGGTTAGTTTTAAGGGCTAAGGTTAGTTTTAGGGTTAAGGTTGGGTTAGGGTTAGGATTAGGGTTAGGGTACGACTTAGGGCTAGGGTTAGGGCTAGGGTTAGGGTTAGGGTTAGGGTTAGGGTTTAGGGTTATGGTTAGGGTTAGGGGTTAGGGGTTAGGGGTTAGGCTTAGGGTTAGCGTTACGGTTAGGGGTTAGGGGTTAGGGTTAGGGCTAAGGTTAGGGTTAGGGTTAGGGTTAGGGTTAGGGCTAGGGTTAGGGTTAGGGTTAGGGTTACGGCTAGGGTTAGGGTTAGGGTTAGGTTAGGCTTAGGGTTAGGAGTTAGGGTTAGGGTTTCTATTAGGTTAGTTTTAAGGGCTAAGGTTAGTTTTAGGGTTAAGGTTGGGTTAGGGTTAGGATTAGGGTTAGGGTACGACTTAGGGCTAGGGTTAGGGCTAGGGTTAGGGTTAGGGTTAGGGTTAGGGTTTAGGGTTATGGTTAGGGTTAGGGGTTAGGGGTTAGGGGTTAGGCTTAGGGTTAGCGTTACGGTTAGGGGTTAGGGGTTAGGGTTAGGGCTAAGGTTAGGGTTAGGGTTAGGGTTAGGGTTAGGGCTAGGGTTAGGGTTAGGGTTAGGGTTACGGCTAGGGTTAGGGTTAGGGTTAGGTTAGGCTTAGGGTTAGGAGTTAGGGTTAGGGTTTCTATTAGGTTAGTTTTAAGGGCTAAGGTTAGTTTTAGGGTTAAGGTTGGGTTAGGGTTAGGATTAGGGTTAGGGTACGACTTAGGGCTAGGGTTAGGGCTAGGGTTAGGGTTAGGGTTAGGGTTAGGGTTTAGGGTTATGGTTAGGGTTAGGGGTTAGGGGTTAGGGGTTAGGCTTAGGGTTAGCGTTACGGTTAGGGGTTAGGGGTTAGGGTTAGGGCTAAGGTTAGGGTTAGGGTTAGGGTTAGGGTTAGGGCTAGGGTTAGGGTTAGGGTTAGGGTTACGGCTAGGGTTAGGGTTAGGGTTAGGTTAGGCTTAGGGTTAGGAGTTAGGGTTAGGGTTTCTATTAGGTTAGTTTTAAGGGCTAAGGTTAGTTTTAGGGTTAAGGTTGGGTTAGGGTTAGGATTAGGGTTAGGGTACGACTTAGGGCTAGGGTTAGGGCTAGGGTTAGGGTTAGGGTTAGGGTTAGGGTTTAGGGTTATGGTTAGGGTTAGGGGTTAGGGGTTAGGGGTTAGGCTTAGGGTTAGCGTTACGGTTAGGGGTTAGGGGTTAGGGTTAGGGCTAAGGTTAGGGTTAGGGTTAGGGTTAGGGTTAGGGCTAGGGTTAGGGTTAGGGTTAGGGTTACGGCTAGGGTTAGGGTTAGGGTTAGGTTAGGCTTAGGGTTAGGAGTTAGGGTTAGGGTTTCTATTAGGTTAGTTTTAAGGGCTAAGGTTAGTTTTAGGGTTAAGGTTGGGTTAGGGTTAGGATTAGGGTTAGGGTACGACTTAGGGCTAGGGTTAGGGCTAGGGTTAGGGTTAGGGTTAGGGTTAGGGTTTAGGGTTATGGTTAGGGTTAGGGGTTAGGGGTTAGGGGTTAGGCTTAGGGTTAGCGTTACGGTTAGGGGTTAGGGGTTAGGGTTAGGGCTAAGGTTAGGGTTAGGGTTAGGGTTAGGGTTAGGGCTAGGGTTAGGGTTAGGGTTAGGGTTACGGCTAGGGTTAGGGTTAGGGTTAGGTTAGGCTTAGGGTTAGGAGTTAGGGTTAGGGTTTCTATTAGGTTAGTTTTAAGGGCTAAGGTTAGTTTTAGGGTTTGGGTTAGGGTTAGGATTAGGGTTAGGGTACGACTTAGGGCTAGGGTTAGGGCTAGGGTTAGGGTTAGGGTTAGGGTTAGGGTTTAGGGTTATGGTTAGGGTTAGGGGTTAGGGGTTAGGGGTTAGGCTTAGGGTTAGCGTTACGGTTAGGGGTTAGGGGTTAGGGTTAGGGCTAAGGTTAGGGTTAGGGTTAGGGTTAGGGTTAGGGCTAGGGTTAGGGTTAGGGTTAGGGTTACGGCTAGGGTTAGGGTTAGGGTTAGGTTAGGCTTAGGGTTAGGAGTTAGGGTTAGGGTTTCTATTAGGTTAGTTTTAAGGGCTAAGGTTAGTTTTAGGGTTAAGGTTGGGTTAGGGTTAGGATTAGGGTTAGGGTACGACTTAGGGCTAGGGTTAGGGCTAGGGTTAGGGTTAGGGTTAGGGTTAGGGTTTAGGGTTATGGTTAGGGTTAGGGGTTAGGGGTTAGGGGTTAGGCTTAGGGTTAGCGTTACGGTTAGGGGTTAGGGGTTAGGGTTAGGGCTAAGGTTAGGGTTAGGGTTAGGGTTAGGGTTAGGGCTAGGGTTAGGGTTAGGGTTAGGGTTACGGCTAGGGTTAGGGTTAGGGTTAGGTTAGGCTTAGGGTTAGGAGTTAGGGTTAGGGTTTCTATTAGGTTAGTTTTAAGGGCTAAGGTTAGTTTTAGGGTTAAGGTTGGGTTAGGGTTAGGATTAGGGTTAGGGTACGACTTAGGGCTAGGGTTAGGGCTAGGGTTAGGGTTAGGGTTAGGGTTAGGGTTTAGGGTTATGGTTAGGGTTAGGGGTTAGGGGTTAGGGGTTAGGCTTAGGGTTAGCGTTACGGTTAGGGGTTAGGGGTTAGGGTTAGGGCTAAGGTTAGGGTTAGGGTTAGGGTTAGGGTTAGGGCTAGGGTTAGGGTTAGGGTTAGGGTTACGGCTAGGGTTAGGGTTAGGGTTAGGTTAGGCTTAGGGTTAGGAGTTAGGGTTAGGGTTTCTATTAGGTTAGTTTTAAGGGCTAAGGTTAGTTTTAGGGTTAAGGTTGGGTTAGGGTTAGGATTAGGGTTAGGGTACGACTTAGGGCTAGGGTTAGGGCTAGGGTTAGGGTTAGGGTTAGGGTTAGGGTTTAGGGTTATGGTTAGGGTTAGGGGTTAGGGGTTAGGGGTTAGGCTTAGGGTTAGCGTTACGGTTAGGGGTTAGGGGTTAGGGTTAGGGCTAAGGTTAGGGTTAGGGTTAGGGTTAGGGTTAGGGCTAGGGTTAGGGTTAGGGTTAGGGTTACGGCTAGGGTTAGGGTTAGGGTTAGGTTAGGCTTAGGGTTAGGAGTTAGGGTTAGGGTTTCTATTAGGTTAGTTTTAAGGGCTAAGGTTAGTTTTAGGGTTAAGGTTGGGTTAGGGTTAGGATTAGGGTTAGGGTACGACTTAGGGCTAGGGTTAGGGCTAGGGTTAGGGTTAGGGTTAGGGTTAGGGTTTAGGGTTATGGTTAGGGTTAGGGGTTAGGGGTTAGGGGTTAGGCTTAGGGTTAGCGTTACGGTTAGGGGTTAGGGGTTAGGGTTAGGGCTAAGGTTAGGGTTAGGGTTAGGGTTAGGGTTAGGGCTAGGGTTAGGGTTAGGGTTAGGGTTACGGCTAGGGTTAGGGTTAGGGTTAGGTTAGGCTTAGGGTTAGGAGTTAGGGTTAGGGTTTCTATTAGGTTAGTTTTAAGGGCTAAGGTTAGTTTTAGGGTTAAGGTTGGGTTAGGGTTAGGATTAGGGTTAGGGTACGACTTAGGGCTAGGGTTAGGGCTAGGGTTAGGGTTAGGGTTAGGGTTAGGGTTTAGGGTTATGGTTAGGGTTAGGGGTTAGGGGTTAGGGGTTAGGCTTAGGGTTAGCGTTACGGTTAGGGGTTAGGGGTTAGGGTTAGGGCTAAGGTTAGGGTTAGGGTTAGGGTTAGGGTTAGGGCTAGGGTTAGGGTTAGGGTTAGGGTTACGGCTAGGGTTAGGGTTAGGGTTAGGTTAGGCTTAGGGTTAGGAGTTAGGGTTAGGGTTTCTATTAGGTTAGTTTTAAGGGCTAAGGTTAGTTTTAGGGTTAAGGTTGGGTTAGGGTTAGGATTAGGGTTAGGGTACGACTTAGGGCTAGGGTTAGGGCTAGGGTTAGGGTTAGGGTTAGGGTTAGGGTTTAGGGTTATGGTTAGGGTTAGGGGTTAGGGGTTAGGGGTTAGGCTTAGGGTTAGCGTTACGGTTAGGGGTTAGGGGTTAGGGTTAGGGCTAAGGTTAGGGTTAGGGTTAGGGTTAGGGTTAGGGCTAGGGTTAGGGTTAGGGTTAGGGTTACGGCTAGGGTTAGGGTTAGGGTTAGGTTAGGCTTAGGGTTAGGAGTTAGGGTTAGGGTTTCTATTAGGTTAGTTTTAAGGGCTAAGGTTAGTTTTAGGGTTAAGGTTGGGTTAGGGTTAGGATTAGGGTTAGGGTACGACTTAGGGCTAGGGTTAGGGCTAGGGTTAGGGTTAGGGTTAGGGTTAGGGTTTAGGGTTATGGTTAGGGTTAGGGGTTAGGGGTTAGGGGTTAGGCTTAGGGTTAGCGTTACGGTTAGGGGTTAGGGGTTAGGGTTAGGGCTAAGGTTAGGGTTAGGGTTAGGGTTAGGGTTAGGGCTAGGGTTAGGGTTAGGGTTAGGGTTACGGCTAGGGTTAGGGTTAGGGTTAGGTTAGGCTTAGGGTTAGGAGTTAGGGTTAGGGTTTCTATTAGGTTAGTTTTAAGGGCTAAGGTTAGTTTTAGGGTTAAGGTTGGGTTAGGGTTAGGATTAGGGTTAGGGTACGACTTAGGGCTAGGGTTAGGGCTAGGGTTAGGGTTAGGGTTAGGGTTAGGGTTTAGGGTTATGGTTAGGGTTAGGGGTTAGGGGTTAGGGGTTAGGCTTAGGGTTAGCGTTACGGTTAGGGGTTAGGGGTTAGGGTTAGGGCTAAGGTTAGGGTTAGGGTTAGGGTTAGGGTTAGGGCTAGGGTTAGGGTTAGGGTTAGGGTTACGGCTAGGGTTAGGGTTAGGGTTAGGTTAGGCTTAGGGTTAGGAGTTAGGGTTAGGGTTTCTATTAGGTTAGTTTTAAGGGCTAAGGTTAGTTTTAGGGTTAAGGTTGGGTTAGGGTTAGGATTAGGGTTAGGGTACGACTTAGGGCTAGGGTTAGGGCTAGGGTTAGGGTTAGGGTTAGGGTTAGGGTTTAGGGTTATGGTTAGGGTTAGGGGTTAGGGGTTAGGGGTTAGGCTTAGGGTTAGCGTTACGGTTAGGGGTTAGGGGTTAGGGTTAGGGCTAAGGTTAGGGTTAGGGTTAGGGTTAGGGTTAGGGCTAGGGTTAGGGTTAGGGTTAGGGTTACGGCTAGGGTTAGGGTTAGGGTTAGGTTAGGCTTAGGGTTAGGAGTTAGGGTTAGGGTTTCTATTAGGTTAGTTTTAAGGGCTAAGGTTAGTTTTAGGGTTAAGGTTGGGTTAGGGTTAGGATTAGGGTTAGGGTACGACTTAGGGCTAGGGTTAGGGCTAGGGTTAGGGTTAGGGTTAGGGTTAGGGTTTAGGGTTGGTTATGGTTAGGGGTTAGGGGTTAGGGGTTAGGCTTAGGGTTAGCGTTACGGTTAGGGGTTAGGGGTTAGGGTTAGGGCTAAGGTTAGGGTTAGGGTTAGGGTTAGGGTTAGGGCTAGGGTTAGGGTTAGGGTTAGGGTTACGGCTAGGGTTAGGGTTAGGGTTAGGTTAGGCTTAGGGTTAGGAGTTAGGGTTAGGGTTTCTATTAGGTTAGTTTTAAGGGCTAAGGTTAGTTTTAGGGTTAAGGTTGGGTTAGGGTTAGGATTAGGGTTAGGGTACGACTTAGGGCTAGGGTTAGGGCTAGGGTTAGGGTTAGGGTTAGGGTTAGGGTTTAGGGTTATGGTTAGGGTTAGGGGTTAGGGGTTAGGGGTTAGGCTTAGGGTTAGCGTTACGGTTAGGGGTTAGGGGTTAGGGTTAGGGCTAAGGTTAGGGTTAGGGTTAGGGTTAGGGTTAGGGCTAGGGTTAGGGTTAGGGTTAGGGTTACGGCTAGGGTTAGGGTTAGGGTTAGGTTAGGCTTAGGGTTAGGAGTTAGGGTTAGGGTTTCTATTAGGTTAGTTTTAAGGGCTAAGGTTAGTTTTAGGGTTAAGGTTGGGTTAGGGTTAGGATTAGGGTTAGGGTACGACTTAGGGCTAGGGTTAGGGCTAGGGTTAGGGTTAGGGTTAGGGTTAGGGTTTAGGGTTATGGTTAGGGTTAGGGGTTAGGGGTTAGGGGTTAGGCTTAGGGTTAGCGTTACGGTTAGGGGTTAGGGGTTAGGGTTAGGGCTAAGGTTAGGGTTAGGGTTAGGGTTAGGGTTAGGGCTAGGGTTAGGGTTAGGGTTAGGGTTACGGCTAGGGTTAGGGTTAGGGTTAGGTTAGGCTTAGGGTTAGGAGTTAGGGTTAGGGTTTCTATTAGGTTAGTTTTAAGGGCTAAGGTTAGTTTTAGGGTTAAGGTTGGGTTAGGGTTAGGATTAGGGTTAGGGTACGACTTAGGGCTAGGGTTAGGGCTAGGGTTAGGGTTAGGGTTAGGGTTAGGGTTTAGGGTTATGGTTAGGGTTAGGGGTTAGGGGTTAGGGGTTAGGCTTAGGGTTAGCGTTACGGTTAGGGGTTAGGGGTTAGGGTTAGGGCTAAGGTTAGGGTTAGGGTTAGGGTTAGGGTTAGGGCTAGGGTTAGGGTTAGGGTTAGGGTTACGGCTAGGGTTAGGGTTAGGGTTAGGTTAGGCTTAGGGTTAGGAGTTAGGGTTAGGGTTTCTATTAGGTTAGTTTTAAGGGCTAAGGTTAGTTTTAGGGTTAAGGTTGGGTTAGGGTTAGGATTAGGGTTAGGGTACGACTTAGGGCTAGGGTTAGGGCTAGGGTTAGGGTTAGGGTTAGGGTTAGGGTTTAGGGTTATGGTTAGGGTTAGGGGTTAGGGGTTAGGGGTTAGGCTTAGGGTTAGCGTTACGGTTAGGGGTTAGGGGTTAGGGTTAGGGCTAAGGTTAGGGTTAGGGTTAGGGTTAGGGTTAGGGCTAGGGTTAGGGTTAGGGTTAGGGTTACGGCTAGGGTTAGGGTTAGGGTTAGGTTAGGCTTAGGGTTAGGAGTTAGGGTTAGGGTTTCTATTAGGTTAGTTTTAAGGGCTAAGGTTAGTTTTAGGGTTAAGGTTGGGTTAGGGTTAGGATTAGGGTTAGGGTACGACTTAGGGCTAGGGTTAGGGCTAGGGTTAGGGTTAGGGTTAGGGTTAGGGTTTAGGGTTATGGTTAGGGTTAGGGGTTAGGGGTTAGGGGTTAGGCTTAGGGTTAGCGTTACGGTTAGGGGTTAGGGGTTAGGGTTAGGGCTAAGGTTAGGGTTAGGGTTAGGGTTAGGGTTAGGGCTAGGGTTAGGGTTAGGGTTAGGGTTACGGCTAGGGTTAGGGTTAGGGTTAGGTTAGGCTTAGGGTTAGGAGTTAGGGTTAGGGTTTCTATTAGGTTAGTTTTAAGGGCTAAGGTTAGTTTTAGGGTTAAGGTTGGGTTAGGGTTAGGATTAGGGTTAGGGTACGACTTAGGGCTAGGGTTAGGGCTAGGGTTAGGGTTAGGGTTAGGGTTAGGGTTTAGGGTTATGGTTAGGGTTAGGGGTTAGGGGTTAGGGGTTAGGCTTAGGGTTAGCGTTACGGTTAGGGGTTAGGGGTTAGGGTTAGGGCTAAGGTTAGGGTTAGGGTTAGGGTTAGGGTTAGGGCTAGGGTTAGGGTTAGGGTTAGGGTTACGGCTAGGGTTAGGGTTAGGGTTAGGTTAGGCTTAGGGTTAGGAGTTAGGGTTAGGGTTTCTATTAGGTTAGTTTTAAGGGCTAAGGTTAGTTTTAGGGTTAAGGTTGGGTTAGGGTTAGGATTAGGGTTAGGGTACGACTTAGGGCTAGGGTTAGGGCTAGGGTTAGGGTTAGGGTTAGGGTTAGGGTTTAGGGTTATGGTTAGGGTTAGGGGTTAGGGGTTAGGGGTTAGGCTTAGGGTTAGCGTTACGGTTAGGGGTTAGGGGTTAGGGTTAGGGCTAAGGTTAGGGTTAGGGTTAGGGTTAGGGGTAGGGTTAGGGCTAGGGTTAGGGTTAGGGTTAGGTTATTCGGCTAGGGTTAGGGTTAGGGTTAGGTTAGGCTTAGGGTTAGGAGTTAGGGTTAGGGTTTCTATTAGGTTAGTTTTAAGGGCTAAGGTTAGTTTTAGGGTTAAGGTTGGGTTAGGGTTAGGATTAGGGTTAGGGTACGACTTAGGGCTAGGGTTAGGGCTAGGGTTAGGGTTAGGGTTAGGGTTAGGGTTTAGGGTTATGGTTAGGGTTAGGGGTTAGGGGTTAGGGGTTAGGCTTAGGGTTAGCGTTACGGTTAGGGGTTAGGGGTTAGGGTTAGGGCTAAGGTTAGGGTTAGGGTTAGGGTTAGGGTTAGGGCTAGGGTTAGGGTTAGGGTTGGTTACGGCTAGGGTTAGGGTTAGGGTTAGGTTAGGCTTAGGGTTAGGAGTTAGGGTTAGGGTTTCTATTAGGTTAGTTTTAAGGGCTAAGGTTAGTTTTAGGGTTAAGGTTGGGTTAGGGTTAGGATTAGGGTTAGGGTACGACTTAGGGCTAGGGTTAGGGCTAGGGTTAGGGTTAGGGTTAGGGTTAGGGTTTAGGGTTATGGTTAGGGTTAGGGGTTAGGGGTTAGGGGTTAGGCTTAGGGTTAGCGTTACGGTTAGGGGTTAGGGGTTAGGGTTAGGGCTAAGGTTAGGGTTAGGGTTAGGGTTAGGGTTAGGGCTAGGGTTACGGTTAGGGTAGGGTTACGGCTAGGGTTGCTAGGGTTAGGGTTAGGGTTAGGTTAGGCTTAGGGTTAGGAGTTAGGGTTAGGGTTTCTATTAGGTTAGTTTTAAGGGCTAAGGTTAGTTTTAGGGTTAAGGTTGGGTTAGGGTTAGGATTAGGGTTAGGGTACGACTTAGGGCTAGGGTTAGGGCTAGGGTTAGGGTTAGGGTTAGGGTTAGGGTTTAGGGTTATGGTTAGGGTTAGGGGTTAGGGGTTAGGGGTTAGGCTTAGGGTTAGCGTTACGGTTAGGGGTTAGGGGTTAGGGTTAGGGCTAAGGTTAGGGTTAGGGTTAGGGTTAGGGTTAGGGCTAGGGTTAGGGTTAGGGTTAGGGTTACGGCTAGGGTTAGGGTTAGGGTTAGGTTAGGCTTAGGGTTAGGAGTTAGGGTTAGGGTTTCTATTAGGTTAGTTTTAAGGGCTAAGGTTAGTTTTAGGGTTAAGGTTGGGTTAGGGTTAGGATTAGGGTTAGGGTACGACTTAGGGCTAGGGTTAGGGCTAGGGTTAGGGTTAGGGTTAGGGTTAGGGTTTAGGGTTATGGTTAGGGTTAGGGGTTAGGGGTTAGGGGTTAGGCTTAGGGTTAGCGTTACGGTTAGGGGTTAGGGGTTAGGGTTAGGGCTAAGGTTAGGGTTAGGGTTAGGGTTAGGGTTAGGGCTAGGGTTAGGGTTAGGGTTAGGGTTACGGCTAGGGTTAGGGTTAGGGTTAGGTTAGGCTTAGGGTTAGGAGTTAGGGTTAGGGTTTCTATTAGGTTAGTTTTAAGGGCTAAGGTTAGTTTTAGGGTTAAGGTTGGGTTAGGGTTAGGATTAGGGTTAGGGTACGACTTAGGGCTAGGGTTAGGGCTAGGGTTAGGGTTAGGGTTAGGGTTAGGGTTTAGGGTTATGGTTAGGGTTAGGGGTTAGGGGTTAGGGGTTAGGCTTAGGGTTAGCGTTACGGTTAGGGGTTAGGGGTTAGGGTTAGGGCTAAGGTTAGGGTTAGGGTTAGGGTTAGGGTTAGGGCTAGGGTTAGGGTTAGGGTTAGGGTTACGGCTAGGGTTAGGGTTAGGGTTAGGTTAGGCTTAGGGTTAGGAGTTAGGGTTAGGGTTTCTATTAGGTTAGTTTTAAGGGCTAAGGTTAGTTTTAGGGTTAAGGTTGGGTTAGGGTTAGGATTAGGGTTAGGGTACGACTTAGGGCTAGGGTTAGGGCTAGGGTTAGGGTTAGGGTTAGGGTTAGGGTTTAGGGTTATGGTTAGGGTTAGGGGTTAGGGGTTAGGGGTTAGGCTTAGGGTTAGCGTTACGGTTAGGGGTTAGGGGTTAGGGTTAGGGCTAAGGTTAGGGTTAGGGTTAGGGTTAGGGTTAGGGCTAGGGTTAGGGTTAGGGTTAGGGTTACGGCTAGGGTTAGGGTTAGGGTTAGGTTAGGCTTAGGGTTAGGAGTTAGGGTTAGGGTTTCTATTAGGTTAGTTTTAAGGGCTAAGGTTAGTTTTAGGGTTAAGGTTGGGTTAGGGTTAGGATTAGGGTTAGGGTACGACTTAGGGCTAGGGTTAGGGCTAGGGTTAGGGTTAGGGTTAGGGTTAGGGTTTAGGGTTATGGTTAGGGTTAGGGGTTAGGGGTTAGGGGTTAGGCTTAGGGTTAGCGTTACGGTTAGGGGTTAGGGGTTAGGGTTAGGGCTAAGGTTAGGGTTAGGGTTAGGGTTAGGGTTAGGGCTAGGGTTAGGGTTAGGGTTAGGGTTACGGCTAGGGTTAGGGTTAGGGTTAGGTTAGGCTTAGGGTTAGGAGTTAGGGTTAGGGTTTCTATTAGGTTAGTTTTAAGGGCTAAGGTTAGTTTTAGGGTTAAGGTTGGGTTAGGGTTAGGATTAGGGTTAGGGTACGACTTAGGGCTAGGGTTAGGGCTAGGGTTAGGGTTAGGGTTAGGGTTAGGGTTTAGGGTTATGGTTAGGGTTAGGGGTTAGGGGTTAGGGGTTAGGCTTAGGGTTAGCGTTACGGTTAGGGGTTAGGGGTTAGGGTTAGGGCTAAGGTTAGGGTTAGGGTTAGGGTTAGGGTTAGGGCTAGGGTTAGGGTTAGGGTTAGGGTTACGGCTAGGGTTAGGGTTAGGGTTAGGTTAGGCTTAGGGTTAGGAGTTAGGGTTAGGGTTTCTATTAGGTTAGTTTTAAGGGCTAAGGTTAGTTTTAGGGTTAAGGTTGGGTTAGGGTTAGGATTAGGGTTAGGGTACGACTTAGGGCTAGGGTTAGGGCTAGGGTTAGGGTTAGGGTTAGGGTTAGGGTTTAGGGTTATGGTTAGGGTTAGGGGTTAGGGGTTAGGGGTTAGGCTTAGGGTTAGCGTTACGGTTAGGGGTTAGGGGTTAGGGTTAGGGCTAAGGTTAGGGTTAGGGTTAGGGTTAGGGTTAGGGCTAGGGTTAGGGTTAGGGTTAGGGTTACGGCTAGGGTTAGGGTTAGGGTTAGGTTAGGCTTAGGGTTAGGAGTTAGGGTTAGGGTTTCTATTAGGTTAGTTTTAAGGGCTAAGGTTAGTTTTAGGGTTAAGGTTGGGTTAGGGTTAGGATTAGGGTTAGGGTACGACTTAGGGCTAGGGTTAGGGCTAGGGTTAGGGTTAGGGTTAGGGTTAGGGTTTAGGGTTATGGTTAGGGTTAGGGGTTAGGGGTTAGGGGTTAGGCTTAGGGTTAGCGTTACGGTTA
>NW_027439317.1:70000-140000 GCF_964188355.1 Buteo buteo
GTTAGGGTTAGGGTTAGGGTTTAGGGTTATGGTTAGGGTTAGGGGTTAGGGGTTAGGGGTTAGGCTTAGGGTTAGCGTTACGGTTAGGGGTTAGGGGTTAGGGTTAGGGCTAAGGTTAGGGTTAGGGTTAGGGTTAGGGTTAGGGCTAGGGTTAGGGTTAGGGTTAGGGTTACGGCTAGGGTTAGGGTTAGGGTTAGGTTAGGCTTAGGGTTAGGAGTTAGGGTTAGGGTTTCTATTAGGTTAGTTTTAAGGGCTAAGGTTAGTTTTAGGGTTAAGGTTGGGTTAGGGTTAGGATTAGGGTTAGGGTACGACTTAGGGCTAGGGTTAGGGCTAGGGTTAGGGTTAGGGTTAGGGTTAGGGTTTAGGGTTATGGTTAGGGTTAGGGGTTAGGGGTTAGGGGTTAGGCTTAGGGTTAGCGTTACGGTTAGGGGTTAGGGGTTAGGGTTAGGGCTAAGGTTAGGGTTAGGGTTAGGGTTAGGGTTAGGGCTAGGGTTAGGGTTAGGGTTAGGGTTACGGCTAGGGTTAGGGTTAGGGTTAGGTTAGGCTTAGGGTTAGGAGTTAGGGTTAGGGTTTCTATTAGGTTAGTTTTAAGGGCTAAGGTTAGTTTTAGGGTTAAGGTTGGGTTAGGGTTAGGATTAGGGTTAGGGTACGACTTAGGGCTAGGGTTAGGGCTAGGAGTTAGGGTTAGGGTTAGGGTTAGGGTTTAGGGTTATGGTTAGGGTTAGGGGTTAGGGGTTAGGGGTTAGGCTTAGGGTTAGCGTTACGGTTAGGGGTTAGGGGTTAGGGTTAGGGCTAAGGTTAGGGTTAGGGTTAGGGTTAGGGTTAGGGCTAGGGTTAGGGTTAGGGTTAGGGTTACGGCTAGGGTTAGGGTTAGGGTTAGGTTAGGCTTAGGGTTAGGAGTTAGGGTTAGGGTTTCTATTAGGTTAGTTTTAAGGGCTAAGGTTAGTTTTAGGGTTAAGGTTGGGTTAGGGTTAGGATTAGGGTTAGGGTACGACTTAGGGCTAGGGTTAGGGCTAGGGTTAGGGTTAGGGTTAGGGTTAGGGTTTAGGGTTATGGTTAGGGTTAGGGGTTAGGGGTTAGGGGTTAGGCTTAGGGTTAGCGTTACGGTTAGGGGTTAGGGGTTAGGGTTAGGGCTAAGGTTAGGGTTAGGGTTAGGGTTAGGGTTAGGGCTAGGGTTAGGGTTAGGGTTAGGGTTACGGCTAGGGTTAGGGTTAGGGTTAGGTTAGGCTTAGGGTTAGGAGTTAGGGTTAGGGTTTCTATTAGGTTAGTTTTAAGGGCTAAGGTTAGTTTTAGGGTTAAGGTTGGGTTAGGGTTAGGATTAGGGTTAGGGTACGACTTAGGGCTAGGGTTAGGGCTAGGGTTAGGGTTAGGGTTAGGGTTAGGGTTTAGGGTTATGGTTAGGGTTAGGGGTTAGGGGTTAGGGGTTAGGCTTAGGGTTAGCGTTACGGTTAGGGGTTAGGGGTTAGGGTTAGGGCTAAGGTTAGGGTTAGGGTTAGGGTTAGGGTTAGGGCTAGGGTTAGGGTTAGGGTTAGGGTTACGGCTAGGGTTAGGGTTAGGGTTAGGTTAGGCTTAGGGTTAGGAGTTAGGGTTAGGGTTTCTATTAGGTTAGTTTTAAGGGCTAAGGTTAGTTTTAGGGTTAAGGTTGGGTTAGGGTTAGGATTAGGGTTAGGGTACGACTTAGGGCTAGGGTTAGGGCTAGGGTTAGGGTTAGGGTTAGGGTTAGGGTTTAGGGTTATGGTTAGGGTTAGGGGTTAGGGGTTAGGGGTTAGGCTTAGGGTTAGCGTTACGGTTAGGGGTTAGGGGTTAGGGTTAGGGCTAAGGTTAGGGTTAGGGTTAGGGTTAGGGTTAGGGCTAGGGTTAGGGTTAGGGTTAGGGTTACGGCTAGGGTTAGGGTTAGGGTTAGGTTAGGCTTAGGGTTAGGAGTTAGGGTTAGGGTTTCTATTAGGTTAGTTTTAAGGGCTAAGGTTAGTTTTAGGGTTAAGGTTGGGTTAGGGTTAGGATTAGGGTTAGGGTACGACTTAGGGCTAGGGTTAGGGCTAGGGTTAGGGTTAGGGTTAGGGTTAGGGTTTAGGGTTATGGTTAGGGTTAGGGGTTAGGGGTTAGGGGTTAGGCTTAGGGTTAGCGTTACGGTTAGGGGTTAGGGGTTAGGGTTAGGGCTAAGGTTAGGGTTAGGGTTAGGGTTAGGGTTAGGGCTAGGGTTAGGGTTAGGGTTAGGGTTACGGCTAGGGTTAGGGTTAGGGTTAGGTTAGGCTTAGGGTTAGGAGTTAGGGTTAGGGTTTCTATTAGGTTAGTTTTAAGGGCTAAGGTTAGTTTTAGGGTTAAGGTTGGGTTAGGGTTAGGATTAGGGTTAGGGTACGACTTAGGGCTAGGGTTAGGGCTAGGGTTAGGGTTAGGGTTAGGGTTAGGGTTTAGGGTTATGGTTAGGGTTAGGGGTTAGGGGTTAGGGGTTAGGCTTAGGGTTAGCGTTACGGTTAGGGGTTAGGGGTTAGGGTTAGGGCTAAGGTTAGGGTTAGGGTTAGGGTTAGGGTTAGGGCTAGGGTTAGGGTTAGGGTTAGGGTTACGGCTAGGGTTAGGGTTAGGGTTAGGTTAGGCTTAGGGTTAGGAGTTAGGGTTAGGGTTTCTATTAGGTTAGTTTTAAGGGCTAAGGTTAGTTTTAGGGTTAAGGTTGGGTTAGGGTTAGGATTAGGGTTAGGGTACGACTTAGGGCTAGGGTTAGGGCTAGGGTTAGGGTTAGGGTTAGGGTTAGGGTTTAGGGTTATGGTTAGGGTTAGGGGTTAGGGGTTAGGGGTTAGGCTTAGGGTTAGCGTTACGGTTAGGGGTTAGGGGTTAGGGTTAGGGCTAAGGTTAGGGTTAGGGTTAGGGTTAGGGTTAGGGCTAGGGTTAGGGTTAGGGTTACGGCTAGGGTTAGCTAGGGTTAGGGTTAGGGTTAGGTTAGGCTTAGGGTTAGGAGTTAGGGTTAGGGTTTCTATTAGGTTAGTTTTAAGGGCTAAGGTTAGTTTTAGGGTTAAGGTTGGGTTAGGGTTAGGATTAGGGTTAGGGTACGACTTAGGGCTAGGGTTAGGGCTAGGGTTAGGGTTAGGGTTAGGGTTAGGGTTTAGGGTTATGGTTAGGGTTAGGGGTTAGGGGTTAGGGGTTAGGCTTAGGGTTAGCGTTACGGTTAGGGGTTAGGGGTTAGGGTTAGGGCTAAGGTTAGGGTTAGGGTTAGGGTTAGGGTTAGGGCTAGGGTTAGGGTTAGGGTTAGGGTTACGGCTAGGGTTAGGGTTAGGGTTAGGTTAGGCTTAGGGTTAGGAGTTAGGGTTAGGGTTTCTATTAGGTTAGTTTTAAGGGCTAAGGTTAGTTTTAGGGTTAAGGTTGGGTTAGGGTTAGGATTAGGGTTAGGGTACGACTTAGGGCTAGGGTTAGGGCTAGGGTTAGGGTTAGGGTTAGGGTTAGGGTTTAGGGTTATGGTTAGGGTTAGGGGTTAGGGGTTAGGGGTTAGGCTTAGGGTTAGCGTTACGGTTAGGGGTTAGGGGTTAGGGTTAGGGCTAAGGTTAGGGTTAGGGTTAGGGTTAGGGTTAGGGCTAGGGTTAGGGTTAGGGTTAGGGTTACGGCTAGGGTTAGGGTTAGGGTTAGGTTAGGCTTAGGGTTAGGAGTTAGGGTTAGGGTTTCTATTAGGTTAGTTTTAAGGGCTAAGGTTAGTTTTAGGGTTAAGGTTGGGTTAGGGTTAGGATTAGGGTTAGGGTACGACTTAGGGCTAGGGTTAGGGCTAGGGTTAGGGTTAGGGTTAGGGTTAGGGTTTAGGGTTATGGTTAGGGTTAGGGGTTAGGGGTTAGGGGTTAGGCTTAGGGTTAGCGTTACGGTTAGGGGTTAGGGGTTAGGGTTAGGGCTAAGGTTAGGGTTAGGGTTAGGGTTAGGGTTAGGGCTAGGGTTAGGGTTAGGGTTAGGGTTACGGCTAGGGTTAGGGTTAGGGTTAGGTTAGGCTTAGGGTTAGGAGTTAGGGTTAGGGTTTCTATTAGGTTAGTTTTAAGGGCTAAGGTTAGTTTTAGGGTTAAGGTTGGGTTAGGGTTAGGATTAGGGTTAGGGTACGACTTAGGGCTAGGGTTAGGGCTAGGGTTAGGGTTAGGGTTAGGGTTAGGGTTTAGGGTTATGGTTAGGGTTAGGGGTTAGGGGTTAGGGGTTAGGCTTAGGGTTAGCGTTACGGTTAGGGGTTAGGGGTTAGGGTTAGGGCTAAGGTTAGGGTTAGGGTTAGGGTTAGGGTTAGGGCTAGGGTTAGGGTTAGGGTTAGGGTTACGGCTAGGGTTAGGGTTAGGGTTAGGTTAGGCTTAGGGTTAGGAGTTAGGGTTAGGGTTTCTATTAGGTTAGTTTTAAGGGCTAAGGTTAGTTTTAGGGTTAAGGTTGGGTTAGGGTTAGGATTAGGGTTAGGGTACGACTTAGGGCTAGGGTTAGGGCTAGGGTTAGGGTTAGGGTTAGGGTTAGGGTTTAGGGTTATGGTTAGGGTTAGGGGTTAGGGGTTAGGGGTTAGGCTTAGGGTTAGCGTTACGGTTAGGGGTTAGGGGTTAGGGTTAGGGCTAAGGTTAGGGTTAGGGTTAGGGTTAGGGTTAGGGCTAGGGTTAGGGTTAGGGTTAGGGTTACGGCTAGGGTTAGGGTTAGGGTTAGGTTAGGCTTAGGGTTAGGAGTTAGGGTTAGGGTTTCTATTAGGTTAGTTTTAAGGGCTAAGGTTAGTTTTAGGGTTAAGGTTGGGTTAGGGTTAGGATTAGGGTTAGGGTACGACTTAGGGCTAGGGTTAGGGCTAGGGTTAGGGTTAGGGTTAGGGTTAGGGTTTAGGGTTATGGTTAGGGTTAGGGGTTAGGGGTTAGGGGTTAGGCTTAGGGTTAGCGTTACGGTTAGGGGTTAGGGGTTAGGGTTAGGGCTAAGGTTAGGGTTAGGGTTAGGGTTAGGGTTAGGGCTAGGGTTAGGGTTAGGGTTAGGGTTACGGCTAGGGTTAGGGTTAGGGTTAGGTTAGGCTTAGGGTTAGGAGTTAGGGTTAGGGTTTCTATTAGGTTAGTTTTAAGGGCTAAGGTTAGTTTTAGGGTTAAGGTTGGGTTAGGGTTAGGATTAGGGTTAGGGTACGACTTAGGGCTAGGGTTAGGGCTAGGGTTAGGGTTAGGGTTAGGGTTAGGGTTTAGGGTTATGGTTAGGGTTAGGGGTTAGGGGTTAGGGGTTAGGCTTAGGGTTAGCGTTACGGTTAGGGGTTAGGGGTTAGGGTTAGGGCTAAGGTTAGGGTTAGGGTTAGGGTTAGGGTTAGGGCTAGGGTTAGGGTTAGGGTTAGGGTTACGGCTAGGGTTAGGGTTAGGGTTAGGTTAGGCTTAGGGTTAGGAGTTAGGGTTAGGGTTTCTATTAGGTTAGTTTTAAGGGCTAAGGTTAGTTTTAGGGTTAAGGTTGGGTTAGGGTTAGGATTAGGGTTAGGGTACGACTTAGGGCTAGGGTTAGGGCTAGGGTTAGGGTTAGGGTTAGGGTTAGGGTTTAGGGTTATGGTTAGGGTTAGGGGTTAGGGGTTAGGGGTTAGGCTTAGGGTTAGCGTTACGGTTAGGGGTTAGGGGTTAGGGTTAGGGCTAAGGTTAGGGTTAGGGTTAGGGTTAGGGTTAGGGCTAGGGTTAGGGTTAGGGTTAGGGTTACGGCTAGGGTTAGGGTTGGTTAGGCTTAGGGTTAGGAGTTAGGGTTAGGGTTTCTATTAGGTTAGTTTTAAGGGCTAAGGTTAGTTTTAGGGTTAAGGTTGGGTTAGGGTTAGGATTAGGGTTAGGGTACGACTTAGGGCTAGGGTTAGGGCTAGGGTTAGGGTTAGGGTTAGGGTTAGGGTTTAGGGTTATGGTTAGGGTTAGGGGTTAGGGGTTAGGGGTTAGGCTTAGGGTTAGCGTTACGGTTAGGGGTTAGGGGTTAGGGTTAGGGCTAAGGTTAGGGTTAGGGTTAGGGTTAGGGTTAGGGCTAGGGTTAGGGTTAGGGTTAGGGTTACGGCTAGGGTTAGGGTTAGGGTTAGGTTAGGCTTAGGGTTAGGAGTTAGGGTTAGGGTTTCTATTAGGTTAGTTTTAAGGGCTAAGGTTAGTTTTAGGGTTAAGGTTGGGTTAGGGTTAGGATTAGGGTTAGGGTACGACTTAGGGCTAGGGTTAGGGCTAGGGTTAGGGTTAGGGTTAGGGTTAGGGTTTAGGGTTATGGTTAGGGTTAGGGGTTAGGGGTTAGGGGTTAGGCTTAGGGTTAGCGTTACGGTTAGGGGTTAGGGGTTAGGGTTAGGGCTAAGGTTAGGGTTAGGGTTAGGGTTAGGGTTAGGGCTAGGGTTAGGGTTAGGGTTAGGGTTACGGCTAGGGTTAGGGTTAGGGTTAGGTTAGGCTTAGGGTTAGGAGTTAGGGTTAGGGTTTCTATTAGGTTAGTTTTAAGGGCTAAGGTTAGTTTTAGGGTTAAGGTTGGGTTAGGGTTAGGATTAGGGTTAGGGTACGACTTAGGGCTAGGGTTAGGGCTAGGGTTAGGGTTAGGGTTAGGGTTAGGGTTTAGGGTTATGGTTAGGGTTAGGGGTTAGGGGTTAGGGGTTAGGCTTAGGGTTAGCGTTACGGTTAGGGGTTAGGGGTTAGGGTTAGGGCTAAGGTTAGGGTTAGGGTTAGGGTTAGGGTTAGGGCTAGGGTTAGGGTTAGGGTTAGGGTTACGGCTAGGGTTAGGGTTAGGGTTAGGTTAGGCTTAGGGTTAGGAGTTAGGGTTAGGGTTTCTATTAGGTTAGTTTTAAGGGCTAAGGTTAGTTTTAGGGTTAAGGTTGGGTTAGGGTTAGGATTAGGGTTAGGGTACGACTTAGGGCTAGGGTTAGGGCTAGGGTTAGGGTTAGGGTTAGGGTTAGGGTTTAGGGTTATGGTTAGGGTTAGGGGTTAGGGGTTAGGGGTTAGGCTTAGGGTTAGCGTTACGGTTAGGGGTTAGGGGTTAGGGTTAGGGCTAAGGTTAGGGTTAGGGTTAGGGTTAGGGTTAGGGCTAGGGTTAGGGTTAGGGTTAGGGTTACGGCTAGGGTTAGGGTTAGGGTTAGGTTAGGCTTAGGGTTAGGAGTTAGGGTTAGGGTTTCTATTAGGTTAGTTTTAAGGGCTAAGGTTAGTTTTAGGGTTAAGGTTGGGTTAGGGTTAGGATTAGGGTTAGGGTACGACTTAGGGCTAGGGTTAGGGCTAGGGTTAGGGTTAGGGTTAGGGTTAGGGTTTAGGGTTATGGTTAGGGTTAGGGGTTAGGGGTTAGGGGTTAGGCTTAGGGTTAGCGTTACGGTTAGGGGTTAGGGGTTAGGGTTAGGGCTAAGGTTAGGGTTAGGGTTAGGGTTAGGGTTAGGGCTAGGGTTAGGGTTAGGGTTAGGGTTACGGCTAGGGTTAGGGTTAGGGTTAGGTTAGGCTTAGGGTTAGGAGTTAGGGTTAGGGTTTCTATTAGGTTAGTTTTAAGGGCTAAGGTTAGTTTTAGGGTTAAGGTTGGGTTAGGGTTAGGATTAGGGTTAGGGTACGACTTAGGGCTAGGGTTAGGGCTAGGGTTAGGGTTAGGGTTAGGGTTAGGGTTTAGGGTTATGGTTAGGGTTAGGGGTTAGGGGTTAGGGGTTAGGCTTAGGGTTAGCGTTACGGTTAGGGGTTAGGGGTTAGGGTTAGGGCTAAGGTTAGGGTTAGGGTTAGGGTTAGGGTTAGGGCTAGGGTTAGGGTTAGGGTTAGGGTTACGGCTAGGGTTAGGGTTAGGGTTAGGTTAGGCTTAGGGTTAGGAGTTAGGGTTAGGGTTTCTATTAGGTTAGTTTTAAGGGCTAAGGTTAGTTTTAGGGTTAAGGTTGGGTTAGGGTTAGGATTAGGGTTAGGGTACGACTTAGGGCTAGGGTTAGGGCTAGGGTTAGGGTTAGGGTTAGGGTTAGGGTTTAGGGTTATGGTTAGGGTTAGGGGTTAGGGGTTAGGGGTTAGGCTTAGGGTTAGCGTTACGGTTAGGGGTTAGGGGTTAGGGTTAGGGCTAAGGTTAGGGTTAGGGTTAGGGTTAGGGTTAGGGCTAGGGTTAGGGTTAGGGTTAGGGTTACGGCTAGGGTTAGGGTTAGGGTTAGGTTAGGCTTAGGGTTAGGAGTTAGGGTTAGGGTTTCTATTAGGTTAGTTTTAAGGGCTAAGGTTAGTTTTGTTAGGTTAGGCTTAGGGTTAGGAGTTAGGGTTAGGGTTTCTATTAGGTTAGTTTTAAGGGCTAAGGTTAGTTTGTTGGGTTAGTTGGGTTAGGGTTAGGGTTAGGGTTATGGTTAGGGTTAGGGGTTAGGTTAGGGCTAAGGTTAGGGTTAGGGTTAGGGTTAGGGTTAGGGCTAGGGTTAGGGTTAGGGTTACGGCTAGGGTTAGGGTTAGGGTTAGGTTAGGCTTAGGGTTAGGAGTTAGGGTTAGGGTTTCTATTAGGTTAGTTTTAAGGGCTAAGGTTAGTTTTAGGGTTAAGGTTGGGTTAGGGTTAGGATTAGGGTTAGGGTACGACTTAGGGCTAGGGTTAGGGCTAGGGTTAGGGTTAGGGTTAGGGTTAGGGTTTAGGGTTATGGTTAGGGTTAGGGGTTAGGGGTTAGGGGTTAGGCTTAGGGTTAGCGTTACGGTTAGGGGTTAGGGGTTAGGGTTAGGGCTAAGGTTAGGGTTAGGGTTAGGGTTAGGGTTAGGGCTAGGGTTAGGGTTAGGGTTAGGGTTACGGCTAGGGTTAGGGTTAGGGTTAGGTTAGGCTTAGGGTTAGGAGTTAGGGTTAGGGTTTCTATTAGGTTAGTTTTAAGGGCTAAGGTTAGTTTTAGGGTTAAGGTTGGGTTAGGGTTAGGATTAGGGTTAGGGTACGACTTAGGGCTAGGGTTAGGGCTAGGGTTAGGGTTAGGGTTAGGGTTAGGGTTTAGGGTTATGGTTAGGGTTAGGGGTTAGGGGTTAGGGGTTAGGCTTAGGGTTAGCGTTACGGTTAGGGGTTAGGGGTTAGGGTTAGGGCTAAGGTTAGGGTTAGGGTTAGGGTTAGGGTTAGGGCTAGGGTTAGGGTTAGGGTTAGGGTTACGGCTAGGGTTAGGGTTAGGGTTAGGTTAGGCTTAGGGTTAGGAGTTAGGGTTAGGGTTTCTATTAGGTTAGTTTTAAGGGCTAAGGTTAGTTTTAGGGTTAAGGTTGGGTTAGGGTTAGGATTAGGGTTAGGGTACGACTTAGGGCTAGGGTTAGGGCTAGGGTTAGGGTTAGGGTTAGGGTTAGGGTTTAGGGTTATGGTTAGGGTTAGGGGTTAGGGGTTAGGGGTTAGGCTTAGGGTTAGCGTTACGGTTAGGGGTTAGGGGTTAGGGTTAGGGCTAAGGTTAGGGTTAGGGTTAGGGTTAGGGTTAGGGCTAGGGTTAGGGTTAGGGTTAGGGTTACGGCTAGGGTTAGGGTTAGGGTTAGGTTAGGCTTAGGGTTAGGAGTTAGGGTTAGGGTTTCTATTAGGTTAGTTTTAAGGGCTAAGGTTAGTTTTAGGGTTAAGGTTGGGTTAGGGTTAGGATTAGGGTTAGGGTACGACTTAGGGCTAGGGTTAGGGCTAGGGTTAGGGTTAGGGTTAGGGTTAGGGTTTAGGGTTATGGTTAGGGTTAGGGGTTAGGGGTTAGGGGTTAGGCTTAGGGTTAGCGTTACGGTTAGGGGTTAGGGGTTAGGGTTAGGGCTAAGGTTAGGGTTAGGGTTAGGGTTAGGGTTAGGGCTAGGGTTAGGGTTAGGGTTAGGGTTACGGCTAGGGTTAGGGTTAGGGTTAGGTTAGGCTTAGGGTTAGGAGTTAGGGTTAGGGTTTCTATTAGGTTAGTTTTAAGGGCTAAGGTTAGTTTTAGGGTTAAGGTTGGGTTAGGGTTAGGATTAGGGTTAGGGTACGACTTAGGGCTAGGGTTAGGGCTAGGGTTAGGGTTAGGGTTAGGGTTAGGGTTTAGGGTTATGGTTAGGGTTAGGGGTTAGGGGTTAGGGGTTAGGCTTAGGGTTAGCGTTACGGTTAGGGGTTAGGGGTTAGGGTTAGGGCTAAGGTTAGGGTTAGGGTTAGGGTTAGGGTTAGGGCTAGGGTTAGGGTTAGGGTTAGGGTTACGGCTAGGGTTAGGGTTAGGGTTAGGTTAGGCTTAGGGTTAGGAGTTAGGGTTAGGGTTTCTATTAGGTTAGTTTTAAGGGCTAAGGTTAGTTTTAGGGTTAAGGTTGGGTTAGGGTTAGGATTAGGGTTAGGGTACGACTTAGGGCTAGGGTTAGGGCTAGGGTTAGGGTTAGGGTTAGGGTTAGGGTTTAGGGTTATGGTTAGGGTTAGGGGTTAGGGGTTAGGGGTTAGGCTTAGGGTTAGCGTTACGGTTAGGGGTTAGGGGTTAGGGTTAGGGCTAAGGTTAGGGTTAGGGTTAGGGTTAGGGTTAGGGCTAGGGTTAGGGTTAGGGTTAGGGTTACGGCTAGGGTTAGGGTTAGGGTTAGGTTAGGCTTAGGGTTAGGAGTTAGGGTTAGGGTTTCTATTAGGTTAGTTTTAAGGGCTAAGGTTAGTTTTAGGGTTAAGGTTGGGTTAGGGTTAGGATTAGGGTTAGGGTACGACTTAGGGCTAGGGTTAGGGCTAGGGTTAGGGTTAGGGTTAGGGTTAGGGTTTAGGGTTATGGTTAGGGTTAGGGGTTAGGGGTTAGGGGTTAGGCTTAGGGTTAGCGTTACGGTTAGGGGTTAGGGGTTAGGGTTAGGGCTAAGGTTAGGGTTAGGGTTAGGGTTAGGGTTAGGGCTAGGGTTAGGGTTAGGGTTAGGGTTACGGCTAGGGTTAGGGTTAGGGTTAGGTTAGGCTTAGGGTTAGGAGTTAGGGTTAGGGTTTCTATTAGGTTAGTTTTAAGGGCTAAGGTTAGTTTTAGGGTTAAGGTTGGGTTAGGGTTAGGATTAGGGTTAGGGTACGACTTAGGGCTAGGGTTAGGGCTAGGGTTAGGGTTAGGGTTAGGGTTAGGGTTTAGGGTTATGGTTAGGGTTAGGGGTTAGGGGTTAGGGGTTAGGCTTAGGGTTAGCGTTACGGTTAGGGGTTAGGGGTTAGGGTTAGGGCTAAGGTTAGGGTTAGGGTTAGGGTTAGGGTTAGGGCTAGGGTTAGGGTTAGGGTTAGGGTTACGGCTAGGGTTAGGGTTAGGGTTAGGTTAGGCTTAGGGTTAGGAGTTAGGGTTAGGGTTTCTATTAGGTTAGTTTTAAGGGCTAAGGTTAGTTTTAGGGTTAAGGTTGGGTTAGGGTTAGGATTAGGGTTAGGGTACGACTTAGGGCTAGGGTTAGGGCTAGGGTTAGGGTTAGGGTTAGGGTTAGGGTTTAGGGTTATGGTTAGGGTTAGGGGTTAGGGGTTAGGGGTTAGGCTTAGGGTTAGCGTTACGGTTAGGGGTTAGGGGTTAGGGTTAGGGCTAAGGTTAGGGTTAGGGTTAGGGTTAGGGTTAGGGCTAGGGTTAGGGTTAGGGTTAGGGTTACGGCTAGGGTTAGGGTTAGGGTTAGGTTAGGCTTAGGGTTAGGAGTTAGGGTTAGGGTTTCTATTAGGTTAGTTTTAAGGGCTAAGGTTAGTTTTAGGGTTAAGGTTGGGTTAGGGTTAGGATTAGGGTTAGGGTACGACTTAGGGCTAGGGTTAGGGCTAGGGTTAGGGTTAGGGTTAGGGTTAGGGTTTAGGGTTATGGTTAGGGTTAGGGGTTAGGGGTTAGGGGTTAGGCTTAGGGTTAGCGTTACGGTTAGGGGTTAGGGGTTAGGGTTAGGGCTAAGGTTAGGGTTAGGGTTAGGGTTAGGGTTAGGGCTAGGGTTAGGGTTAGGGTTAGGGTTACGGTTAGGGTTAGGGTTAGGTTAGGCTTAGGGTTAGGAGTTAGGGTTAGGGTTTCTATTAGGTTAGTTTTAAGGGCTAAGGTTAGTTTTAGGGTTAAGGTTGGGTTAGGGTTAGGATTAGGGTTAGGGTACGACTTAGGGCTAGGGTTAGGGCTAGGGTTAGGGTTAGGGTTAGGGTTAGGGTTTAGGGTTATGGTTAGGGTTAGGGGTTAGGGGTTAGGGGTTAGGCTTAGGGTTAGCGTTACGGTTAGGGGTTAGGGGTTAGGGTTAGGGCTAAGGTTAGGGTTAGGGTTAGGGTTAGGGTTAGGGCTAGGGTTAGGGTTAGGGTTAGGGTTACGGCTAGGGTTAGGGTTAGGGTTAGGTTAGGCTTAGGGTTAGGAGTTAGGGTTAGGGTTTCTATTAGGTTAGTTTTAAGGGCTAAGGTTAGTTTTAGGGTTAAGGTTGGGTTAGGGTTAGGATTAGGGTTAGGGTACGACTTAGGGCTAGGGTTAGGGCTAGGGTTAGGGTTAGGGTTAGGGTTAGGGTTTAGGGTTATGGTTAGGGTTAGGGGTTAGGGGTTAGGGGTTAGGCTTAGGGTTAGCGTTACGGTTAGGGGTTAGGGGTTAGGGTTAGGGCTAAGGTTAGGGTTAGGGTTAGGGTTAGGGTTAGGGCTAGGGTTAGGGTTAGGGTTAGGGTTACGGCTAGGGTTAGGGTTAGGGTTAGGTTAGGCTTAGGGTTAGGAGTTAGGGTTAGGGTTTCTATTAGGTTAGTTTTAAGGGCTAAGGTTAGTTTTAGGGTTAAGGTTGGGTTAGGGTTAGGATTAGGGTTAGGGTACGACTTAGGGCTAGGGTTAGGGCTAGGGTTAGGGTTAGGGTTAGGGTTAGGGTTTAGGGTTATGGTTAGGGTTAGGGGTTAGGGGTTAGGGGTTAGGCTTAGGGTTAGCGTTACGGTTAGGGGTTAGGGGTTAGGGTTAGGGCTAAGGTTAGGGTTAGGGTTAGGGTTAGGGTTAGGGCTAGGGTTAGGGTTAGGGTTAGGGTTACGGCTAGGGTTAGGGTTAGGGTTAGGTTAGGCTTAGGGTTAGGAGTTAGGGTTAGGGTTTCTATTAGGTTAGTTTTAAGGGCTAAGGTTAGTTTTAGGGTTAAGGTTGGGTTAGGGTTAGGATTAGGGTTAGGGTACGACTTAGGGCTAGGGTTAGGGCTAGGGTTAGGGTTAGGGTTAGGGTTAGGGTTTAGGGTTATGGTTAGGGTTAGGGGTTAGGGGTTAGGGGTTAGGCTTAGGGTTAGCGTTACGGTTAGGGGTTAGGGGTTAGGGTTAGGGCTAAGGTTAGGGTTAGGGTTAGGGTTAGGGTTAGGGCTAGGGTTAGGGTTAGGGTTAGGGTTACGGCTAGGGTTAGGGTTAGGGTTAGGTTAGGCTTAGGGTTAGGAGTTAGGGTTAGGGTTTCTATTAGGTTAGTTTTAAGGGCTAAGGTTAGTTTTAGGGTTAAGGTTGGGTTAGGGTTAGGATTAGGGTTAGGGTACGACTTAGGGCTAGGGTTAGGGCTAGGGTTAGGGTTAGGGTTAGGGTTAGGGTTTAGGGTTATGGTTAGGGTTAGGGGTTAGGGGTTAGGGGTTAGGCTTAGGGTTAGCGTTACGGTTAGGGGTTAGGGGTTAGGGTTAGGGCTAAGGTTAGGGTTAGGGTTAGGGTTAGGGTTAGGGCTAGGGTTAGGGTTAGGGTTAGGGTTACGGCTAGGGTTAGGGTTAGGGTTAGGTTAGGCTTAGGGTTAGGAGTTAGGGTTAGGGTTTCTATTAGGTTAGTTTTAAGGGCTAAGGTTAGTTTTAGGGTTAAGGTTGGGTTAGGGTTAGGATTAGGGTTAGGGTACGACTTAGGGCTAGGGTTAGGGCTAGGGTTAGGGTTAGGGTTAGGGTTAGGGTTTAGGGTTATGGTTAGGGTTAGGGGTTAGGGGTTAGGGGTTAGGCTTAGGGTTAGCGTTACGGTTAGGGGTTAGGGGTTAGGGTTAGGGCTAAGGTTAGGGTTAGGGTTAGGGTTAGGGTTAGGGCTAGGGTTAGGGTTAGGGTTAGGGTTACGGCTAGGGTTAGGGTTAGGGTTAGGTTAGGCTTAGGGTTAGGAGTTAGGGTTAGGGTTTCTATTAGGTTAGTTTTAAGGGCTAAGGTTAGTTTTAGGGTTAAGGTTGGGTTAGGGTTAGGATTAGGGTTAGGGTACGACTTAGGGCTAGGGTTAGGGCTAGGGTTAGGGTTAGGGTTAGGGTTAGGGTTTAGGGTTATGGTTAGGGTTAGGGGTTAGGGGTTAGGGGTTAGGCTTAGGGTTAGCGTTACGGTTAGGGGTTAGGGGTTAGGGTTAGGGCTAAGGTTAGGGTTAGGGTTAGGGTTAGGGTTAGGGCTAGGGTTAGGGTTAGGGTTAGGGTTACGGCTAGGGTTAGGGTTAGGGTTAGGTTAGGCTTAGGGTTAGGAGTTAGGGTTAGGGTTTCTATTAGGTTAGTTTTAAGGGCTAAGGTTAGTTTTAGGGTTAAGGTTGGGTTAGGGTTAGGATTAGGGTTAGGGTACGACTTAGGGCTAGGGTTAGGGCTAGGGTTAGGGTTAGGGTTAGGGTTAGGGTTTAGGGTTATGGTTAGGGTTAGGGGTTAGGGGTTAGGGGTTAGGCTTAGGGTTAGCGTTACGGTTAGGGGTTAGGGGTTAGGGTTAGGGCTAAGGTTAGGGTTAGGGTTAGGGTTAGGGTTAGGGCTAGGGTTAGGGTTAGGGTTAGGGTTACGGCTAGGGTTAGGGTTAGGGTTAGGTTAGGCTTAGGGTTAGGAGTTAGGGTTAGGGTTTCTATTAGGTTAGTTTTAAGGGCTAAGGTTAGTTTTAGGGTTAAGGTTGGGTTAGGGTTAGGATTAGGGTTAGGGTACGACTTAGGGCTAGGGTTAGGGCTAGGGTTAGGGTTAGGGTTAGGGTTAGGGTTTAGGGTTATGGTTAGGGTTAGGGGTTAGGGGTTAGGGGTTAGGCTTAGGGTTAGCGTTACGGTTAGGGGTTAGGGGTTAGGGTTAGGGCTAAGGTTAGGGTTAGGGTTAGGGTTAGGGTTAGGGCTAGGGTTAGGGTTAGGGTTAGGGTTACGGCTAGGGTTAGGGTTAGGGTTAGGTTAGGCTTAGGGTTAGGAGTTAGGGTTAGGGTTTCTATTAGGTTAGTTTTAAGGGCTAAGGTTAGTTTTAGGGTTAAGGTTGGGTTAGGGTTAGGATTAGGGTTAGGGTACGACTTAGGGCTAGGGTTAGGGCTAGGGTTAGGGTTAGGGTTAGGGTTAGGGTTTAGGGTTATGGTTAGGGTTAGGGGTTAGGGGTTAGGGGTTAGGCTTAGGGTTAGCGTTACGGTTAGGGGTTAGGGGTTAGGGTTAGGGCTAAGGTTAGGGTTAGGGTTAGGGTTAGGGTTAGGGCTAGGGTTAGGGTTAGGGTTAGGGTTACGGCTAGGGTTAGGGTTAGGGTTAGGTTAGGCTTAGGGTTAGGAGTTAGGGTTAGGGTTTCTATTAGGTTAGTTTTAAGGGCTAAGGTTAGTTTTAGGGTTAAGGTTGGGTTAGGGTTAGGATTAGGGTTAGGGTACGACTTAGGGCTAGGGTTAGGGCTAGGGTTAGGGTTAGGGTTAGGGTTAGGGTTTAGGGTTATGGTTAGGGTTAGGGGTTAGGGGTTAGGGGTTAGGCTTAGGGTTAGCGTTACGGTTAGGGGTTAGGGGTTAGGGTTAGGGCTAAGGTTAGGGTTAGGGTTAGGGTTAGGGTTAGGGCTAGGGTTAGGGTTAGGGTTAGGGTTACGGCTAGGGTTAGGGTTAGGGTTAGGTTAGGCTTAGGGTTAGGAGTTAGGGTTAGGGTTTCTATTAGGTTAGTTTTAAGGGCTAAGGTTAGTTTTAGGGTTAAGGTTGGGTTAGGGTTAGGATTAGGGTTAGGGTACGACTTAGGGCTAGGGTTAGGGCTAGGGTTAGGGTTAGGGTTAGGGTTAGGGTTTAGGGTTATGGTTAGGGTTAGGGGTTAGGGGTTAGGGGTTAGGCTTAGGGTTAGCGTTACGGTTAGGGGTTAGGGGTTAGGGTTAGGGCTAAGGTTAGGGTTAGGGTTAGGGTTAGGGTTAGGGCTAGGGTTAGGGTTAGGGTTAGGGTTACGGCTAGGGTTAGGGTTAGGGTTAGGTTAGGCTTAGGGTTAGGAGTTAGGGTTAGGGTTTCTATTAGGTTAGTTTTAAGGGCTAAGGTTAGTTTTAGGGTTAAGGTTGGGTTAGGGTTAGGATTAGGGTTAGGGTACGACTTAGGGCTAGGGTTAGGGCTAGGGTTAGGGTTAGGGTTAGGGTTAGGGTTTAGGGTTATGGTTAGGGTTAGGGGTTAGGGGTTAGGGGTTAGGCTTAGGGTTAGCGTTACGGTTAGGGGTTAGGGGTTAGGGTTAGGGCTAAGGTTAGGGTTAGGGTTAGGGTTAGGGTTAGGGCTAGGGTTAGGGTTAGGGTTAGGGTTACGGCTAGGGTTAGGGTTAGGGTTAGGTTAGGCTTAGGGTTAGGAGTTAGGGTTAGGGTTTCTATTAGGTTAGTTTTAAGGGCTAAGGTTAGTTTTAGGGTTAAGGTTGGGTTAGGGTTAGGATTAGGGTTAGGGTACGACTTAGGGCTAGGGTTAGGGCTAGGGTTAGGGTTAGGGTTAGGGTTAGGGTTTAGGGTTATGGTTAGGGTTAGGGGTTAGGGGTTAGGGGTTAGGCTTAGGGTTAGCGTTACGGTTAGGGGTTAGGGGTTAGGGTTAGGGCTAAGGTTAGGGTTAGGGTTAGGGTTAGGGTTAGGGCTAGGGTTAGGGTTAGGGTTAGGGTTACGGCTAGGGTTAGGGTTAGGGTTAGGTTAGGCTTAGGGTTAGGAGTTAGGGTTAGGGTTTCTATTAGGTTAGTTTTAAGGGCTAAGGTTAGTTTTAGGGTTAAGGTTGGGTTAGGGTTAGGATTAGGGTTAGGGTACGACTTAGGGCTAGGGTTAGGGCTAGGGTTAGGGTTAGGGTTAGGGTTAGGGTTTAGGGTTATGGTTAGGGTTAGGGGTTAGGGGTTAGGGGTTAGGCTTAGGGTTAGCGTTACGGTTAGGGGTTAGGGGTTAGGGTTAGGGCTAAGGTTAGGGTTAGGGTTAGGGTTAGGGTTAGGGCTAGGGTTAGGGTTAGGGTTAGGGTTACGGCTAGGGTTAGGGTTAGGGTTAGGTTAGGCTTAGGGTTAGGAGTTAGGGTTAGGGTTTCTATTAGGTTAGTTTTAAGGGCTAAGGTTAGTTTTAGGGTTAAGGTTGGGTTAGGGTTAGGATTAGGGTTAGGGTACGACTTAGGGCTAGGGTTAGGGCTAGGGTTAGGGTTAGGGTTAGGGTTAGGGTTTAGGGTTATGGTTAGGGTTAGGGGTTAGGGGTTAGGGGTTAGGCTTAGGGTTAGCGTTACGGTTAGGGGTTAGGGGTTAGGGTTAGGGCTAAGGTTAGGGTTAGGGTTAGGGTTAGGGTTAGGGCTAGGGTTAGGGTTAGGGTTAGGGTTACGGCTAGGGTTAGGGTTAGGGTTAGGTTAGGCTTAGGGTTAGGAGTTAGGGTTAGGGTTTCTATTAGGTTAGTTTTAAGGGCTAAGGTTAGTTTTAGGGTTAAGGTTGGGTTAGGGTTAGGATTAGGGTTAGGGTACGACTTAGGGCTAGGGTTAGGGCTAGGGTTAGGGTTAGGGTTAGGGTTAGGGTTTAGGGTTATGGTTAGGGTTAGGGGTTAGGGGTTAGGGGTTAGGCTTAGGGTTAGCGTTACGGTTAGGGGTTAGGGGTTAGGGTTAGGGCTAAGGTTAGGGTTAGGGTTAGGGTTAGGGTTAGGGCTAGGGTTAGGGTTAGGGTTAGGGTTACGGCTAGGGTTAGGGTTAGGGTTAGGTTAGGCTTAGGGTTAGGAGTTAGGGTTAGGGTTTCTATTAGGTTAGTTTTAAGGGCTAAGGTTAGTTTTAGGGTTAAGGTTGGGTTAGGGTTAGGATTAGGGTTAGGGTACGACTTAGGGCTAGGGTTAGGGCTAGGGTTAGGGTTAGGGTTAGGGTTAGGGTTTAGGGTTATGGTTAGGGTTAGGGGTTAGGGGTTAGGGGTTAGGCTTAGGGTTAGCGTTACGGTTAGGGGTTAGGGGTTAGGGTTAGGGCTAAGGTTAGGGTTAGGGTTAGGGTTAGGGTTAGGGCTAGGGTTAGGGTTAGGGTTAGGGTTACGGCTAGGGTTAGGGTTAGGGTTAGGTTAGGCTTAGGGTTAGGAGTTAGGGTTAGGGTTTCTATTAGGTTAGTTTTAAGGGCTAAGGTTAGTTTTAGGGTTAAGGTTGGGTTAGGGTTAGGATTAGGGTTAGGGTACGACTTAGGGCTAGGGTTAGGGCTAGGGTTAGGGTTAGGGTTAGGGTTAGGGTTTAGGGTTATGGTTAGGGTTAGGGGTTAGGGGTTAGGGGTTAGGCTTAGGGTTAGCGTTACGGTTAGGGGTTAGGGGTTAGGGTTAGGGCTAAGGTTAGGGTTAGGGTTAGGGTTAGGGTTAGGGCTAGGGTTAGGGTTAGGGTTAGGGTTACGGCTAGGGTTAGGGTTAGGGTTAGGTTAGGCTTAGGGTTAGGAGTTAGGGTTAGGGTTTCTATTAGGTTAGTTTTAAGGGCTAAGGTTAGTTTTAGGGTTAAGGTTGGGTTAGGGTTAGGATTAGGGTTAGGGTACGACTTAGGGCTAGGGTTAGGGCTAGGGTTAGGGTTAGGGTTAGGGTTAGGGTTTAGGGTTATGGTTAGGGTTAGGGGTTAGGGGTTAGGGGTTAGGCTTAGGGTTAGCGTTACGGTTAGGGGTTAGGGGTTAGGGTTAGGGCTAAGGTTAGGGTTAGGGTTAGGGTTAGGGTTAGGGCTAGGGTTAGGGTTAGGGTTAGGGTTACGGCTAGGGTTAGGGTTAGGGTTAGGTTAGGCTTAGGGTTAGGAGTTAGGGTTAGGGTTTCTATTAGGTTAGTTTTAAGGGCTAAGGTTAGTTTTAGGGTTAAGGTTGGGTTAGGGTTAGGATTAGGGTTAGGGTACGACTTAGGGCTAGGGTTAGGGCTAGGGTTAGGGTTAGGGTTAGGGTTAGGGTTTAGGGTTATGGTTAGGGTTAGGGGTTAGGGGTTAGGGGTTAGGCTTAGGGTTAGCGTTACGGTTAGGGGTTAGGGGTTAGGGTTAGGGCTAAGGTTAGGGTTAGGGTTAGGGTTAGGGTTAGGGCTAGGGTTAGGGTTAGGGTTAGGGTTACGGCTAGGGTTAGGGTTAGGGTTAGGTTAGGCTTAGGGTTAGGAGTTAGGGTTAGGGTTTCTATTAGGTTAGTTTTAAGGGCTAAGGTTAGTTTTAGGGTTAAGGTTGGGTTAGGGTTAGGATTAGGGTTAGGGTACGACTTAGGGCTAGGGTTAGGGCTAGGGTTAGGGTTAGGGTTAGGGTTAGGGTTTAGGGTTATGGTTAGGGTTAGGGGTTAGGGGTTAGGGGTTAGGCTTAGGGTTAGCGTTACGGTTAGGGGTTAGGGGTTAGGGTTAGGGCTAAGGTTAGGGTTAGGGTTAGGGTTAGGGTTAGGGCTAGGGTTAGGGTTAGGGTTAGGGTTACGGCTAGGGTTAGGGTTAGGGTTAGGTTAGGCTTAGGGTTAGGAGTTAGGGTTAGGGTTTCTATTAGGTTAGTTTTAAGGGCTAAGGTTAGTTTTAGGGTTAAGGTTGGGTTAGGGTTAGGATTAGGGTTAGGGTACGACTTAGGGCTAGGGTTAGGGCTAGGGTTAGGGTTAGGGTTAGGGTTAGGGTTTAGGGTTATGGTTAGGGTTAGGGGTTAGGGCTTAGGGGTTAGGCTTAGGGTTAGCGTTACGGTTAGGGGTTAGGGGTTAGGGTTAGGGCTAAGGTTAGGGTTAGGCTTAGGGTTAGGGTTAGGGCTAGGGTTAGGGTTAGGGTTAGGGTTACGGCTAGGGTTAGGGTTAGGGTTAGGTTAGGCTTAGGGTTAGGAGTTAGGGTTAGGGTTTCTATTAGGTTAGTTTTAAGGGCTAAGGTTAGTTTTAGGGTTAAGGTTGGGTTAGGGTTAGGATTAGGGTTAGGGTACGACTTAGGGCTAGGGTTAGGGCTAGGGTTAGGGTTAGGGTTAGGGTTAGGGTTTAGGGTTATGGTTAGGGTTAGGGGTTAGGGGTTAGGGGTTAGGCTTAGGGTTAGCGTTACGGTTAGGGGTTAGGGGTTAGGGTTAGGGCTAAGGTTAGGGTTAGGGTTAGGGTTAGGGTTAGGGCTAGGGTTAGGGTTAGGGTTAGGGTTACGGCTAGGGTTAGGGTTAGGGTTAGGTTAGGCTTAGGGTTAGGAGTTAGGGTTAGGGTTTCTATTAGGTTAGTTTTAAGGGCTAAGGTTAGTTTTAGGGTTAAGGTTGGGTTAGGGTTAGGATTAGGGTTAGGGTACGACTTAGGGCTAGGGTTAGGGCTAGGGTTAGGGTTAGGGTTAGGGTTAGGGTTTAGGGTTATGGTTAGGGTTAGGGGTTAGGGGTTAGGGGTTAGGCTTAGGGTTAGCGTTACGGTTAGGGGTTAGGGGTTAGGGTTAGGGCTAAGGTTAGGGTTAGGGTTAGGGTTAGGGTTAGGGCTAGGGTTAGGGTTAGGGTTAGGGTTACGGCTAGGGTTAGGGTTAGGGTTAGGTTAGGCTTAGGGTTAGGAGTTAGGGTTAGGGTTTCTATTAGGTTAGTTTTAAGGGCTAAGGTTAGTTTTAGGGTTAAGGTTGGGTTAGGGTTAGGATTAGGGTTAGGGTACGACTTAGGGCTAGGGTTAGGGCTAGGGTTAGGGTTAGGGTTAGGGTTAGGGTTTAGGGTTATGGTTAGGGTTAGGGGTTAGGGGTTAGGGTTAGGCTTAGGGTTAGCGTTACGGTTAGGGGTTAGGGGTTAGGGTTAGGGCTAAGGTTAGGGTTAGGGTTAGGGTTAGGGTTAGGGCTAGGGTTAGGGTTAGGGTTAGGGTTACGGCTAGGGTTAGGGTTAGGGTTAGGTTAGGCTTAGGGTTAGGAGTTAGGGTTAGGGTTTCTATTAGGTTAGTTTTAAGGGCTAAGGTTAGTTTTAGGGTTAAGGTTGGGTTAGGGTTAGGATTAGGGTTAGGGTACGACTTAGGGCTAGGGTTAGGGCTAGGGTTAGGGTTAGGGTTAGGGTTAGGGTTTAGGGTTATGGTTAGGGTTAGGGGTTAGGGGCTTAGGGGTTAGGCTTAGGGTTAGCGTTACGGTTAGGGGTTAGGGGTTAGGGTTAGGGCTAAGGTTAGGGTTAGGGTTAGGGTTAGGGTTAGGGCTAGGGTTAGGGTTAGGGTTAGGGTTACGGCTAGGGTTAGGGTTAGGGTTAGGTTAGGCTTAGGGTTAGGAGTTAGGGTTAGGGTTTCTATTAGGTTAGTTTTAAGGGCTAAGGTTAGTTTTAGGGTTAAGGTTGGGTTAGGGTTAGGATTAGGGTTAGGGTACGACTTAGGGCTAGGGTTAGGGCTAGGGTTAGGGTTAGGGTTAGGGTTAGGGTTTAGGGTTATGGTTAGGGTTAGGGGTTAGGGGTTAGGGGTTAGGCTTAGGGTTAGCGTTACGGTTAGGGGTTAGGGGTTAGGGTTAGGGCTAAGGTTAGGGTTAGGGTTAGGGTTAGGGTTAGGGCTAGGGTTAGGGTTAGGGTTAGGGTTACGGCTAGGGTTAGGGTTAGGGTTAGGTTAGGCTTAGGGTTAGGAGTTAGGGTTAGGGTTTCTATTAGGTTAGTTTTAAGGGCTAAGGTTAGTTTTAGGGTTAAGGTTGGGTTAGGGTTAGGATTAGGGTTAGGGTACGACTTAGGGCTAGGGTTAGGGCTAGGGTTAGGGTTAGGGTTAGGGTTAGGGTTTAGGGTTATGGTTAGGGTTAGGGGTTAGGGGTTAGGGGTTAGGCTTAGGGTTAGCGTTACGGTTAGGGGTTAGGGGTTAGGGTTAGGGCTAAGGTTAGGGTTAGGGTTAGGGTTAGGGTTAGGGCTAGGGTTAGGGTTAGGGTTAGGGTTACGGCTAGGGTTAGGGTTAGGGTTAGGTTAGGCTTAGGGTTAGGAGTTAGGGTTAGGGTTTCTATTAGGTTAGTTTTAAGGGCTAAGGTTAGTTTTAGGGTTAAGGTTGGGTTAGGGTTAGGATTAGGGTTAGGGTACGACTTAGGGCTAGGGTTAGGGCTAGGGTTAGGGTTAGGGTTAGGGTTAGGGTTTAGGGTTATGGTTAGGGTTAGGGGTTAGGGGTTAGGGGTTAGGCTTAGGGTTAGCGTTACGGTTAGGGGTTAGGGGTTAGGGTTAGGGCTAAGGTTAGGGTTAGGCTTAGGGTTAGGGTTAGGGCTAGGGTTAGGGTTAGGGTTAGGGTTACGGCTAGGGTTAGGGTTAGGGTTAGGTTAGGCTTAGGGTTAGGAGTTAGGGTTAGGGTTTCTATTAGGTTAGTTTTAAGGGCTAAGGTTAGTTTTAGGGTTAAGGTTGGGTTAGGGTTAGGATTAGGGTTAGGGTACGACTTAGGGCTAGGGTTAGGGCTAGGGTTAGGGTTAGGGTTAGGGTTAGGGTTTAGGGTTATGGTTAGGGTTAGGGGTTAGGGGTTAGGGGTTAGGCTTAGGGTTAGCGTTACGGTTAGGGGTTAGGGGTTAGGGTTAGGGCTAAGGTTAGGGTTAGGGTTAGGGTTAGGGTTAGGGCTAGGGTTAGGGTTAGGGTTAGGGTTACGGCTAGGGTTAGGGTTAGGGTTAGGTTAGGCTTAGGGTTAGGAGTTAGGGTTAGGGTTTCTATTAGGTTAGTTTTAAGGGCTAAGGTTAGTTTTAGGGTTAAGGTTGGGTTAGGGTTAGGATTAGGGTTAGGGTACGACTTAGGGCTAGGGTTAGGGCTAGGGTTAGGGTTAGGGTTAGGGTTAGGGTTTAGGGTTATGGTTAGGGTTAGGGGTTAGGGGTTAGGGGTTAGGCTTAGGGTTAGCGTTACGGTTAGGGGTTAGGGGTTAGGGTTAGGGCTAAGGTTAGGGTTAGGGTTAGGGTTAGGGTTAGGGCTAGGGTTAGGGTTAGGGTTAGGGTTACGGCTAGGGTTAGGGTTAGGGTTAGGTTAGGCTTAGGGTTAGGAGTTAGGGTTAGGGTTTCTATTAGGTTAGTTTTAAGGGCTAAGGTTAGTTTTAGGGTTAAGGTTGGGTTAGGGTTAGGATTAGGGTTAGGGTACGACTTAGGGCTAGGGTTAGGGCTAGGGTTAGGGTTAGGGTTAGGGTTAGGGTTTAGGGTTATGGTTAGGGTTAGGGGTTAGGGCTTAGGGGTTAGGCTTAGGGTTAGCGTTACGGTTAGGGTTAGGGGGTTAGGGTTAGGGCTAAGGTTAGGGTTAGGGCTTAGGGTTAGGGTTAGGGCTAGGGTTAGGGTTAGGGTTAGGGTTACGGCTAGGGTTAGGGTTAGGGTTAGGTTAGGCTTAGGGTTAGGAGTTAGGGTTAGGGTTTCTATTAGGTTAGTTTTAAGGGCTAAGGTTAGTTTTAGGGTTAAGGTTGGGTTAGGGTTAGGATTAGGGTTAGGGTACGACTTAGGGCTAGGGTTAGGGCTAGGGTTAGGGTTAGGGTTAGGGTTAGGGTTTAGGGTTATGGTTAGGGTTAGGGGTTAGGGGTTAGGGGTTAGGCTTAGGGTTAGCGTTACGGTTAGGGGTTAGGGGTTAGGGTTAGGGCTAAGGTTAGGGTTAGGGTTAGGGTTAGGGTTAGGGCTAGGGTTAGGGTTAGGGTTAGGGTTACGGCTAGGGTTAGGGTTAGGGTTAGGTTAGGCTTAGGGTTAGGAGTTAGGGTTAGGGTTTCTATTAGGTTAGTTTTAAGGGCTAAGGTTAGTTTTAGGGTTAAGGTTGGGTTAGGGTTAGGATTAGGGTTAGGGTACGACTTAGGGCTAGGGTTAGGGCTAGGGTTAGGGTTAGGGTTAGGGTTAGGGTTTAGGGTTATGGTTAGGGTTAGGGGTTAGGGCTTAGGGGTTAGGCTTAGGGTTAGCGTTACGGTTAGGGGTTAGGGGTTAGGGTTAGGGCTAAGGTTAGGGTTAGGCTTAGGGTTAGGGTTAGGGCTAGGGTTAGGGTTAGGGTTAGGGTTACGGCTAGGGTTAGGGTTAGGGTTAGGTTAGGCTTAGGGTTAGGAGTTAGGGTTAGGGTTTCTATTAGGTTAGTTTTAAGGGCTAAGGTTAGTTTTAGGGTTAAGGTTGGGTTAGGGTTAGGATTAGGGTTAGGGTACGACTTAGGGCTAGGGTTAGGGCTAGGGTTAGGGTTAGGGTTAGGGTTAGGGTTTAGGGTTATGGTTAGGGTTAGGGGTTAGGGGTTAGGGGTTAGGCTTAGGGTTAGCGTTACGGTTAGGGGTTAGGGGTTAGGGTTAGGGCTAAGGTTAGGGTTAGGGTTAGGGTTAGGGTTAGGGCTAGGGTTAGGGTTAGGGTTAGGGTTACGGCTAGGGTTAGGGTTAGGGTTAGGTTAGGCTTAGGGTTAGGAGTTAGGGTTAGGGTTTCTATTAGGTTAGTTTTAAGGGCTAAGGTTAGTTTTAGGGTTAAGGTTGGGTTAGGGTTAGGATTAGGGTTAGGGTACGACTTAGGGCTAGGGTTAGGGCTAGGGTTAGGGTTAGGGTTAGGGTTAGGGTTTAGGGTTATGGTTAGGGTTAGGGGTTAGGGGCTTAGGGGTTAGGCTTAGGGTTAGCGTTACGGTTAGGGGTTAGGGGTTAGGGTTAGGGCTAAGGTTAGGGTTAGGGTTAGGGTTAGGGTTAGGGCTAGGGTTAGGGTTAGGGTTAGGGTTACGGCTAGGGTTAGGGTTAGGGTTAGGTTAGGCTTAGGGTTAGGAGTTAGGGTTAGGGTTTCTATTAGGTTAGTTTTAAGGGCTAAGGTTAGTTTTAGGGTTAAGGTTGGGTTAGGGTTAGGATTAGGGTTAGGGTACGACTTAGGGCTAGGGTTAGGGCTAGGGTTAGGGTTAGGGTTAGGGTTAGGGTTTAGGGTTATGGTTAGGGTTAGGGGTTAGGGCTTAGGGGTTAGGCTTAGGGTTAGCGTTACGGTTAGGGGTTAGGGGTTAGGGTTAGGGCTAAGGTTAGGGTTAGGCTTAGGGTTAGGGTTAGGGCTAGGGTTAGGGTTAGGGTTAGGGTTACGGCTAGGGTTAGGGTTAGGGTTAGGTTAGGCTTAGGGTTAGGAGTTAGGGTTAGGGTTTCTATTAGGTTAGTTTTAAGGGCTAAGGTTAGTTTTAGGGTTAAGGTTGGGTTAGGGTTAGGATTAGGGTTAGGGTACGACTTAGGGCTAGGGTTAGGGCTAGGGTTAGGGTTAGGGTTAGGGTTAGGGTTTAGGGTTATGGTTAGGGTTAGGGGTTAGGGCTTAGGGGTTAGGCTTAGGGTTAGCGTTACGGTTAGGGGTTAGGGGTTAGGGTTAGGGCTAAGGTTAGGGTTAGGGTTAGGGTTAGGGTTAGGGCTAGGGTTAGGGTTAGGGTTAGGGTTACGGCTAGGGTTAGGGTTAGGGTTAGGTTAGGCTTAGGGTTAGGAGTTAGGGTTAGGGTTTCTATTAGGTTAGTTTTAAGGGCTAAGGTTAGTTTTAGGGTTAAGGTTGGGTTAGGGTTAGGATTAGGGTTAGGGTACGACTTAGGGCTAGGGTTAGGGCTAGGGTTAGGGTTAGGGTTAGGGTTAGGGTTTAGGGTTATGGTTAGGGTTAGGGGTTAGGGGTTAGGGGTTAGGCTTAGGGTTAGCGTTACGGTTAGGGGTTAGGGGTTAGGGTTAGGGCTAAGGTTAGGGTTAGGGTTAGGGTTAGGGTTAGGGCTAGGGTTAGGGTTAGGGTTAGGGTTACGGCTAGGGTTAGGGTTAGGGTTAGGTTAGGCTTAGGGTTAGGAGTTAGGGTTAGGGTTTCTATTAGGTTAGTTTTAAGGGCTAAGGTTAGTTTTAGGGTTAAGGTTGGGTTAGGGTTAGGATTAGGGTTAGGGTACGACTTAGGGCTAGGGTTAGGGCTAGGGTTAGGGTTAGGGTTAGGGTTAGGGTTTAGGGTTATGGTTAGGGTTAGGGGTTAGGGCTTAGGGGTTAGGCTTAGGGTTAGCGTTACGGTTAGGGGTTAGGGGTTAGGGTTAGGGCTAAGGTTAGGGTTAGGCTTAGGGTTAGGGTTAGGGCTAGGGTTAGGGTTAGGGTTAGGGTTACGGCTAGGGTTAGGGTTAGGGTTAGGTTAGGCTTAGGGTTAGGAGTTAGGGTTAGGGTTTCTATTAGGTTAGTTTTAAGGGCTAAGGTTAGTTTTAGGGTTAAGGTTGGGTTAGGGTTAGGATTAGGGTTAGGGTACGACTTAGGGCTAGGGTTAGGGCTAGGGTTAGGGTTAGGGTTAGGGTTAGGGTTTAGGGTTATGGTTAGGGTTAGGGGTTAGGGGTTAGGGGTTAGGCTTAGGGTTAGCGTTACGGTTAGGGGTTAGGGGTTAGGGTTAGGGCTAAGGTTAGGGTTAGGGTTAGGGTTAGGGTTAGGGCTAGGGTTAGGGTTAGGGTTAGGGTTACGGCTAGGGTTAGGGTTAGGGTTAGGTTAGGCTTAGGGTTAGGAGTTAGGGTTAGGGTTTCTATTAGGTTAGTTTTAAGGGCTAAGGTTAGTTTTAGGGTTAAGGTTGGGTTAGGGTTAGGATTAGGGTTAGGGTACGACTTAGGGCTAGGGTTAGGGCTAGGGTTAGGGTTAGGGTTAGGGTTAGGGTTTAGGGTTATGGTTAGGGTTAGGGGTTAGGGGTTAGGGGTTAGGCTTAGGGTTAGCGTTACGGTTAGGGGTTAGGGGTTAGGGTTAGGGCTAAGGTTAGGGTTAGGGTTAGGGTTAGGGTTAGGGCTAGGGTTAGGGTTAGGGTTAGGGTTACGGCTAGGGTTAGGGTTAGGGTTAGGTTAGGCTTAGGGTTAGGAGTTAGGGTTAGGGTTTCTATTAGGTTAGTTTTAAGGGCTAAGGTTAGTTTTAGGGTTAAGGTTGGGTTAGGGTTAGGATTAGGGTTAGGGTACGACTTAGGGCTAGGGTTAGGGCTAGGGTTAGGGTTAGGGTTAGGGTTAGGGTTTAGGGTTATGGTTAGGGTTAGGGGTTAGGGGTTAGGGGTTAGGCTTAGGGTTAGCGTTACGGTTAGGGGTTAGGGGTTAGGGTTAGGGCTAAGGTTAGGGTTAGGGTTAGGGTTAGGGTTAGGGCTAGGGTTAGGGTTAGGGTTAGGGTTACGGCTAGGGTTAGGGTTAGGGTTAGGTTAGGCTTAGGGTTAGGAGTTAGGGTTAGGGTTTCTATTAGGTTAGTTTTAAGGGCTAAGGTTAGTTTTAGGGTTAAGGTTGGGTTAGGGTTAGGATTAGGGTTAGGGTACGACTTAGGGCTAGGGTTAGGGCTAGGGTTAGGGTTAGGGTTAGGGTTAGGGTTTAGGGTTATGGTTAGGGTTAGGGGTTAGGGGTTAGGGGTTAGGCTTAGGGTTAGCGTTACGGTTAGGGGTTAGGGGTTAGGGTTAGGGCTAAGGTTAGGGTTAGGGTTAGGGTTAGGGTTAGGGCTAGGGTTAGGGTTAGGGTTAGGGTTACGGCTAGGGTTAGGGTTAGGGTTAGGTTAGGCTTAGGGTTAGGAGTTAGGGTTAGGGTTTCTATTAGGTTAGTTTTAAGGGCTAAGGTTAGTTTTAGGGTTAAGGTTGGGTTAGGGTTAGGATTAGGGTTAGGGTACGACTTAGGGCTAGGGTTAGGGCTAGGGTTAGGGTTAGGGTTAGGGTTAGGGTTTAGGGTTATGGTTAGGGTTAGGGGTTAGGGGTTAGGGGTTAGGCTTAGGGTTAGCGTTACGGTTAGGGGTTAGGGGTTAGGGTTAGGGCTAAGGTTAGGGTTAGGGTTAGGGTTAGGGTTAGGGCTAGGGTTAGGGTTAGGGTTAGGGTTACGGCTAGGGTTAGGGTTAGGGTTAGGTTAGGCTTAGGGTTAGGAGTTAGGGTTAGGGTTTCTATTAGGTTAGTTTTAAGGGCTAAGGTTAGTTTTAGGGTTAAGGTTGGGTTAGGGTTAGGATTAGGGTTAGGGTACGACTTAGGGCTAGGGTTAGGGCTAGGGTTAGGGTTAGGGTTAGGGTTAGGGTTTAGGGTTATGGTTAGGGTTAGGGGTTAGGGGTTAGGGGTTAGGCTTAGGGTTAGCGTTACGGTTAGGGGTTAGGGGTTAGGGTTAGGGCTAAGGTTAGGGTTAGGGTTAGGGTTAGGGTTAGGGCTAGGGTTAGGGTTAGGGTTAGGGTTACGGCTAGGGTTAGGGTTAGGGTTAGGTTAGGCTTAGGGTTAGGAGTTAGGGTTAGGGTTTCTATTAGGTTAGTTTTAAGGGCTAAGGTTAGTTTTAGGGTTAAGGTTGGGTTAGGGTTAGGATTAGGGTTAGGGTACGACTTAGGGCTAGGGTTAGGGCTAGGGTTAGGGTTAGGGTTAGGGTTAGGGTTTAGGGTTATGGTTAGGGTTAGGGGTTAGGGGTTAGGGGTTAGGCTTAGGGTTAGCGTTACGGTTAGGGGTTAGGGGTTAGGGTTAGGGCTAAGGTTAGGGTTAGGGTTAGGGTTAGGGTTAGGGCTAGGGTTAGGGTTAGGGTTAGGGTTACGGCTAGGGTTAGGGTTAGGGTTAGGTTAGGCTTAGGGTTAGGAGTTAGGGTTAGGGTTTCTATTAGGTTAGTTTTAAGGGCTAAGGTTAGTTTTAGGGTTAAGGTTGGGTTAGGGTTAGGATTAGGGTTAGGGTACGACTTAGGGCTAGGGTTAGGGCTAGGGTTAGGGTTAGGGTTAGGGTTAGGGTTTAGGGTTATGGTTAGGGTTAGGGGTTAGGGGTTAGGGGTTAGGCTTAGGGTTAGCGTTACGGTTAGGGGTTAGGGGTTAGGGTTAGGGCTAAGGTTAGGGTTAGGGTTAGGGTTAGGGTTAGGGCTAGGGTTAGGGTTAGGGTTAGGGTTACGGCTAGGGTTAGGGTTAGGGTTAGGTTAGGCTTAGGGTTAGGAGTTAGGGTTAGGGTTTCTATTAGGTTAGTTTTAAGGGCTAAGGTTAGTTTTAGGGTTAAGGTTGGGTTAGGGTTAGGATTAGGGTTAGGGTACGACTTAGGGCTAGGGTTAGGGCTAGGGTTAGGGTTAGGGTTAGGGTTAGGGTTTAGGGTTATGGTTAGGGTTAGGGGTTAGGGGTTAGGGGTTAGGCTTAGGGTTAGCGTTACGGTTAGGGGTTAGGGGTTAGGGTTAGGGCTAAGGTTAGGGTTAGGGTTAGGGTTAGGGTTAGGGCTAGGGTTAGGGTTAGGGTTAGGGTTACGGCTAGGGTTAGGGTTAGGGTTAGGTTAGGCTTAGGGTTAGGAGTTAGGGTTAGGGTTTCTATTAGGTTAGTTTTAAGGGCTAAGGTTAGTTTTAGGGTTAAGGTTGGGTTAGGGTTAGGATTAGGGTTAGGGTACGACTTAGGGCTAGGGTTAGGGCTAGGGTTAGGGTTAGGGTTAGGGTTAGGGTTTAGGGTTATGGTTAGGGTTAGGGGTTAGGGGTTAGGGGTTAGGCTTAGGGTTAGCGTTACGGTTAGGGGTTAGGGGTTAGGGTTAGGGCTAAGGTTAGGGTTAGGGTTAGGGTTAGGGTTAGGGCTAGGGTTAGGGTTAGGGTTAGGGTTACGGCTAGGGTTAGGGTTAGGGTTAGGTTAGGCTTAGGGTTTAGCTTAGGGTTAGGAGTTAGGGTTAGGGTTTCTATTAGGTTAGTTTTAAGGGCTAAGGTTAGTTTTAGGGTTAAGGTTGGGTTAGGGTTAGGATTAGGGTTAGGGTACGACTTAGGGCTAGGGTTAGGGCTAGGGTTAGGGTTAGGGTTAGGGTTAGGGTTTAGGGTTATGGTTAGGGTTAGGGGTTAGGGGTTAGGGGTTAGGCTTAGGGTTAGCGTTACGGTTAGGGGTTAGGGGTTAGGGTTAGGGCTAAGGTTAGGGTTAGGGTTAGGGTTAGGGTTAGGGCTAGGGTTAGGGTTAGGGTTAGGGTTACGGCTAGGGTTAGGGTTAGGGTTAGGTTAGGCTTAGGGTTAGGAGTTAGGGTTAGGGTTTCTATTAGGTTAGTTTTAAGGGCTAAGGTTAGGTTTAGGGTTAAGGTTGGGTTAGGGTTAGGATTAGGGTTAGGGTACGACTTAGGGCTAGGGTTAGGGCTAGGGTTAGGGTTAGGGTTTAGGGTTATGGTTAGGGTTAGGGGTTAGGGGTTAGGGGTTAGGCTTAGGGTTAGCGTTACGGTTAGGGGTTAGGGGTTAGGGTTAGGGCTAAGATTAGGGTTAGGGTTAGGGTTAGGGTTAGGGCTAGGGTTAGGGTTAGGGTTAGGGTTACGGCTAGGGTTAGGGTTAGGGTTAGGTTAGGCTTAGGGTTAGGAGTTAGGGTTAGGGTTTCTATTAGGTTAGTTTTAAGGGCTAAGGTTAGGTTTAGGGTTAAGGTTGGGTTAGGGTTAGGATTAGGGTTAGGGTACGACTTAGGGCTAGGGTTAGGGCTAGGGTTAGGGTTAGGGTTAGGGTTAGGGTTTAGGGTTATGGTTAGGGTTAGGGGTTAGGGGTTAGGGGTTAGGCTTAGGGTTAGCGTTACGGTTAGGGGTTAGGGGTTAGGGTTAGGGCTAAGGTTAGGGTTAGGGTTAGGGTTAGGGTTAGGGCTAGGGTTAGGGTTAGGGTTAGGGTTACGGCTAGGGTTAGGGTTAGGGTTAGGTTAGGCTTAGGGTTAGGAGTTAGGGTTAGGGTTTCTATTAGGTTAGTTTTAAGGGCTAAGGTTAGTTTTAGGGTTAAGGTTGGGTTAGGGTTAGGATTAGGGTTAGGGTACGACTTAGGGCTAGGGTTAGGGCTAGGGTTAGGGTTAGGGTTAGGGTTAGGGTTTAGGGTTATGGTTAGGGTTAGGGGTTAGGGGTTAGGGGTTAGGCTTAGGGTTAGCGTTACGGTTAGGGGTTAGGGGTTAGGGTTAGGGCTAAGGTTAGGGTTAGGGTTAGGGTTAGGGTTAGGGCTAGGGTTAGGGTTAGGGTTAGGGTTACGGCTAGGGTTAGGGTTAGGGTTAGGTTAGGCTTAGGGTTAGGAGTTAGGGTTAGGGTTTCTATTAGGTTAGTTTTAAGGGCTAAGGTTAGGTTTAGGGTTAAGGTTGGGTTAGGGTTAGGATTAGGGTTAGGGTACGACTTAGGGCTAGGGTTAGGGCTAGGGTTAGGGTTAGGGTTAGGGTTAGGGTTTAGGGTTATGGTTAGGGTTAGGGGTTAGGGGTTAGGGGTTAGGCTTAGGGTTAGCGTTACGGTTAGGGGTTAGGGGTTAGGGTTAGGGCTAAGGTTAGGGTTAGGGTTAGGGTTAGGGTTAGGGCTAGGGTTAGGGTTAGGGTTAGGGTTACGGCTAGGGTTAGGGTTAGGGTTAGGTTAGGCTTAGGGTTAGGAGTTAGGGTTAGGGTTTCTATTAGGTTAGTTTTAAGGGCTAAGGTTAGTGTTAGGGTTAAGGTTGGGTTAGGGTTAGGATTAGGGTTAGGGTACGACTTAGGGCTAGGGTTAGGGCTAGGGTTAGGGTTAGGGTTTAGGGTTATGGTTAGGGTTAGGGGTTAGGGGTTAGGGGTTAGGCTTAGGGTTAGCGTTACGGTTAGGGGTTAGGGGTTAGGGTTAGGGCTAAGGTTAGGGTTAGGGTTAGGGTTAGGGCTAGGGTTAGGGTTAGGGTTAGGGTTACGGCTAGGGTTAGGGTTAGGGTTAGGTTAGGCTTAGGGTTAGGAGTTAGGGTTAGGGTTTCTATTAGGTTAGTTTTAAGGGCTAAGGTTAGTTTTAGGGTTAAGGTTGGGTTAGGGTTAGGATTAGGGTTAGGGTACGACTTAGGGCTAGGGTTAGGGCTAGGGTTAGGGTTAGGGTTAGGGTTAGGGTTTAGGGTTATGGTTAGGGTTAGGGGTTAGGGGTTAGGGGTTAGGCTTAGGGTTAGCGTTACGGTTAGGAGTTAGGGGTTAGGGTTAGGGCTAAGGTTAGGGTTAGGGTTAGGGTTAGGGTTAGGGCTAGGGTTAGGGTTAGGGTTAGGGTTAGGGTTTAGGGTTATGGTTAGGGTTAGGGGTTAGGGGTTAGGGGTTAGGCTTAGGGTTAGCGTTACGGTTAGGGGTTAGGGGTTAGGGTTAGGGCTAAGGTTAGGGTTAGGGTTAGGGCTAGGGTTAGGGTTAGGGTTAGGGTTACGGCTAGGGTTAGGGTTAGGGTTAGGTTAGGCTTAGGGTTAGGAGTTAGGGTTAGGGTTTCTATTAGGTTAGTTTTAAGGGCTAAGGTTAGTTTTAGGGTTAAGGTTGGGTTAGGGTTAGGATTAGGGTTAGGGTACGACTTAGGGCTAGGGTTAGGGCTAGGGTTAGGGTTAGGGTTAGGGTTAGGGTTTAGGGTTATGGTTAGGGTTAGGGGTTAGGGGTTAGGGGTTAGGCTTAGGGTTAGCGTTACGGTTAGGGGTTAGGGGTTAGGGTTAGGGCTAAGGTTAGGGTTAGGGTTAGGGTTAGGGTTAGGGCTAGGGTTAGGGTTAGGGTTAGGGTTACGGCTAGGGTTAGGGTTAGGGTTAGGTTAGGCTTAGGGTTAGGAGTTAGGGTTAGGGTTTCTATTAGGTTAGTTTTAAGGGCTAAGGTTAGTTTTAGGGTTAAGGTTGGGTTAGGGTTAGGATTAGGGTTAGGGTACGACTTAGGGCTAGGGTTAGGGCTAGGGTTAGGGTTAGGGTTAGGGTTAGGGTTTAGGGTTATGGTTAGGGTTAGGGGTTAGGGGTTAGGGGTTAGGCTTAGGGTTAGCGTTACGGTTAGGGGTTAGGGGTTAGGGTTAGGGCTAAGGTTAGGGTTAGGGTTAGGGTTAGGGTTAGGGCTAGGGTTAGGGTTAGGGTTAGGGTTACGGCTAGGGTTAGGGTTAGGGTTAGGTTAGGCTTAGGGTTAGGAGTTAGGGTTAGGGTTTCTATTAGGTTAGTTTTAAGGGCTAAGGTTAGTTTTAGGGTTAAGGTTGGGTTAGGGTTAGGATTAGGGTTAGGGTACGACTTAGGGCTAGGGTTAGGGCTAGGGTTAGGGTTAGGGTTAGGGTTAGGGTTTAGGGTTATGGTTAGGGTTAGGGGTTAGGGGTTAGGGGTTAGGCTTAGGGTTAGCGTTACGGTTAGGGGTTAGGGGTTAGGGTTAGGGCTAAGGTTAGGGTTAGGGTTAGGGTTAGGGTTAGGGCTAGGGTTAGGGTTAGGGTTAGGGTTACGGCTAGGGTTAGGGTTAGGGTTAGGTTAGGCTTAGGGTTAGGAGTTAGGGTTAGGGTTTCTATTAGGTTAGTTTTAAGGGCTAAGGTTAGTTTTAGGGTTAAGGTTGGGTTAGGGTTAGGATTAGGGTTAGGGTACGACTTAGGGCTAGGGTTAGGGCTAGGGTTAGGGTTAGGGTTAGGGTTAGGGTTTAGGGTTATGGTTAGGGTTAGGGGTTAGGGGTTAGGGGTTAGGCTTAGGGTTAGCGTTACGGTTAGGGGTTAGGGGTTAGGGTTAGGGCTAAGGTTAGGGTTAGGGTTAGGGTTAGGGTTAGGGCTAGGGTTAGGGTTAGGGTTAGGGTTACGGCTAGGGTTAGGGTTAGGGTTAGGTTAGGCTTAGGGTTAGGAGTTAGGGTTAGGGTTTCTATTAGGTTAGTTTTAAGGGCTAAGGTTAGTGTTAGAGTTAAGGTTGGGTTAGGGTTAGGATTAGGGTTAGGGTACGACTTAGGGCTAGGGTTAGGGCTAGGGTTAGGGTTAGGGTTTAGGGTTATGGTTAGGGTTAGGGGTTAGGGGTTAGGGGTTAGGCTTAGGGTTAGCGTTACGGTTAGGGGTTAGGGGTTAGGGTTAGGGCTAAGGTTAGGGTTAGGGTTAGGGTTAGGGCTAGGGTTAGGGTTAGGGTTAGGTTAGGCTTAGGGTTAGGAGTTAGGGTTAGGGTTTCTATTAGGTTAGTTTTAAGGGCTAAGGTTAGTTTTAGGGTTAAGGTTGGGTTAGGGTTAGGATTAGGGTTAGGGTACGACTTAGGGCTAGGGTTAGGGCTAGGGTTAGGGTTAGGGTTTAGGGTTATGGTTAGGGTTAGGGGTTAGGGGTTAGGGGTTAGGCTTAGGGTTAGCGTTACGGTTAGGGGTTAGGGGTTAGGGTTAGGGCTAAGGTTAGGGTTAGGGTTAGGGTTAGGGTTAGGGCTAGGGTTAGGGTTAGGGTTAGGGTTACGGCTAGGGTTAGGGTTAGGGTTAGGTTAGGCTTAGGGTTAGGAGTTAGGGTTAGAGTTTCTATTAGGTTAGTTTTAAGGGCTAAGGTTAGTTTTAGGGTTAAGGTTGGGTTAGGGTTAGGATTAGGGTTAGGGTACGACTTAGGGCTAGGGTTAGGGCTAGGGTTAGGGTTAGGGTTAGGGTTAGGGTTTAGGGTTATGGTTAGGGTTAGGGGTTAGGGGTTAGGGGTTAGGCTTAGGGTTAGCGTTACGGTTAGGAGTTAGGGGTTAGGGTTAGGGCTAAGGTTAGGGTTAGGGTTAGGGTTAGGGTTAGGGCTAGGGTTAGGGTTAGGGTTAGGGTTACGGCTAGGGTTAGGGTTAGGGTTAGGTTAGGCTTAGGGTTAGGAGTTAGGGTTAGGGTTTCTATTAGGTTAGTTTTAAGGGCTAAGGTTAGTTTTAGGGTTAAGGTTGGGTTAGGGTTAGGATTAGGGTTAGGGTACGACTTAGGGCTAGGGTTAGGGCTAGGGTTAGGGTTAGGGTTAGGGTTAGGGTTTAGGGTTATGGTTAGGGTTAGGGGTTAGGGGTTAGGGGTTAGGCTTAGGGTTAGCGTTACGGTTAGGGGTTAGGGGTTAGGGTTAGGGCTAAGGTTAGGGTTAGGGTTAGGGTTAGGGTTAGGGCTAGGGTTAGGGTTAGGGTTAGGGTTACGGCTAGGGTTAGGGTTAGGGTTAGGTTAGGCTTAGGGTTAGGAGTTAGGGTTAGGGTTTCTATTAGGTTAGTTTTAAGGGCTAAGGTTAGTTTTAGGGTTAAGGTTGGGTTAGGGTTAGGATTAGGGTTAGGGTACGACTTAGGGCTAGGGTTAGGGCTAGGGTTAGGGTTAGGGTTAGGGTTAGGGTTTAGGGTTATGGTTAGGGTTAGGGGTTAGGGGTTAGGGGTTAGGCTTAGGGTTAGCGTTACGGTTAGGGGTTAGGGGTTAGGGTTAGGGCTAAGGTTAGGGTTAGGGTTAGGGTTAGGGTTAGGGCTAGGGTTAGGGTTAGGGTTAGGGTTACGGCTAGGGTTAGGGTTAGGGTTAGGTTAGGCTTAGGGTTAGGAGTTAGGGTTAGGGTTTCTATTAGGTTAGTTTTAAGGGCTAAGGTTAGTTTTAGGGTTAAGGTTGGGTTAGGGTTAGGATTAGGGTTAGGGTACGACTTAGGGCTAGGGTTAGGGCTAGGGTTAGGGTTAGGGTTAGGGTTAGGGTTTAGGGTTATGGTTAGGGTTAGGGGTTAGGGGTTAGGGGTTAGGCTTAGGGTTAGCGTTACGGTTAGGGGTTAGGGGTTAGGGTTAGGGCTAAGGTTAGGGTTAGGGTTAGGGTTAGGGTTAGGGCTAGGGTTAGGGTTAGGGTTAGGGTTACGGCTAGGGTTAGGGTTAGGGTTAGGTTAGGCTTAGGGTTAGGAGTTAGGGTTAGGGTTTCTATTAGGTTAGTTTTAAGGGCTAAGGTTAGTTTTAGGGTTAAGGTTGGGTTAGGGTTAGGATTAGGGTTAGGGTACGACTTAGGGCTAGGGTTAGGGCTAGGGTTAGGGTTAGGGTTAGGGTTAGGGTTTAGGGTTATGGTTAGGGTTAGGGGTTAGGGGTTAGGGGTTAGGCTTAGGGTTAGCGTTACGGTTAGGGGTTAGGGCTTAGGGTTAGGGCTAAGGTTAGGGTTAGGGTTAGGGTTAGGGTTAGGGCTAGGGTTAGGGTTAGGGTTAGGGTTACGGCTAGGGTTAGGGTTAGGGTTAGGTTAGGCTTAGGGTTAGGAGTTAGGGTTAGGGTTTCTATTAGGTTAGTTTTAAGGGCTAAGGTTAGTTTTAGGGTTAAGGTTGGGTTAGGGTTAGGATTAGGGTTAGGGTACGACTTAGGGCTAGGGTTAGGGCTAGGGTTAGGGTTAGGGTTTAGGGTTATGGTTAGGGTTAGGGGTTAGGGGTTAGGGGTTAGGCTTAGGGTTAGCGTTACGGTTAGGGGTTAGGGGTTAGGGTTAGGGCTAAGGTTAGGGTTAGGGTTAGGGTTAGGGTTAGGGCTAGGGTTAGGGTTAGGGTTAGGGTTACGGCTAGGGTTAGGGTTAGGGTTAGGTTAGGCTTAGGGTTAGGAGTTAGGGTTAGGGTTTCTATTAGGTTAGTTTTAAGGGCTAAGGTTAGGTTTAGGGTTAAGGTTGGGTTAGGGTTAGGATTAGGGTTAGGGTACGACTTAGGGCTAGGTTTAGGGCTAGGGTTAGGGTTAGGGTTAGGGTTAGTTTTTAGGGTTATGGTTAGGGTTAGGGGTTAGGGGTTAGGGGTTAGGCTTAGGGTTAGCGTTACGGTTAGGGGTTAGGGGTTAGGGTTAGGGCTAAGGTTAGGGTTAGGGTTAGGGTTAGGGCTAGGGTTAGGGTTAGGGTTAGGGTTACGGCTAGGGTTAGGGTTAGGGTTAGGTTAGGCTTAGGGTTAGGAGTTAGGGTTAGGGTTTCTATTAGGTTAGTTTTAAGGGCTAAGGTTAGTTTTAGGGTTAAGGTTGGGTTAGGGTTAGGATTAGGGTTAGGGTACGACTTAGGGCTAGGGTTAGGGCTAGGGTTAGGGTTAGGGTTAGGGTTAGGGTTTAGGGTTATGGTTAGGGTTAGGGGTTAGGGGTTAGGGGTTAGGCTTAGGGTTAGCGTTACGGTTAGGGGTTAGGGGTTAGGGTTAGGGCTAAGGTTAGGGTTAGGGTTAGGGTTAGGGTTAGGGCTAGGGTTAGGGTTAGGGTTAGGGTTACGGCTAGGGTTAGTGTTAGGGTTAGGTTAGGCTTAGGGTTAGGAGTTAGGGTTAGGGTTTCTATTAGGTTAGTTTTAAGGGCTAAGGTTAGGTTTAGGGTTAAGGTTGGGTTAGGGTTAGGATTAGGGTTAGGGTACGACTTAGGGCTAGGGTTAGGGCTAGGGTTAGGGTTAGGGTTAGGGTTAGGGTTTAGGGTTATGGTTAGGGTTAGGGGTTAGGGGTTAGGCTTAGGGTTAGCGTTACGGTTAGGGGTTAGGGGTTAGGGTTAGGGCTAAGGTTAGGGTTAGGGTTAGGGTTAGGGTTAGGGCTAGGGTTAGGGTTAGGGTTAGGGTTACGGCTAGGTTTAGGGTTAGGGTTAGGTTAGGCTTAGGTTTAGGAGTTAGGGTTAGGGTTTCTATTAGGTTAGTTTTAAGGGCTAAGGTTAGTGTTAGGGTTAAGGTTGGGTTAGGGTTAGGATTAGGGTTAGGGTACGACTTAGGGCTAGGGTTAGGGCTAGGGTTAGGGTTAGGGTTTAGGGTTATGGTTAGGGTTAGGGGTTAGGGGTTAGGGGTTAGGCTTAGGGTTAGCGTTACGGTTAGGGGTTAGGGGTTAGGGTTAGGGCTAAGGTTAGGGTTAGGGTTAGGGTTAGGGTTAGGGCTAGGGTTAGGGTTAGGGTTAGGGTTACGGCTAGGGTTAGGGTTAGGGTTAGGTTAGGCTTAGGGTTAGGAGTTAGGGTTAGGGTTTCTATTAGGTTAGTTTTAAGGGCTAAGGTTAGTTTTAGGGTTAAGGTTGGGTTAGGGTTAGGATTAGGGTTAGGGTACGACTTAGGGCTAGGGTTAGGGCTAGGGTTAGGGTTAGGGTTAGGGTTAGGGTTTAGGGTTATGGTTAGGGTTAGGGGTTAGGGGTTAGGGGTTAGGCTTAGGGTTAGCGTTACGGTTAGGGGTTAGGGGTTAGGGTTAGGGCTAAGGTTAGGGTTAGGGTTAGGGTTAGGGTTAGGGCTAGGGTTAGGGTTAGGGTTAGGGTTACGGCTAGGGTTAGGGTTAGGGTTAGGTTAGGCTTAGGGTTAGGAGTTAGGGTTAGGGTTTCTATTAGGTTAGTTTTAAGGGCTAAGGTTAGTTTTAGGGTTAAGGTTGGGTTAGGGTTAGGATTAGGGTTAGGGTACGACTTAGGGCTAGGGTTAGGGCTAGGGTTAGGGTTAGGGTTAGGGTTAGGGTTTAGGGTTATGGTTAGGGTTAGGGGTTAGGGCTTAGGGGTTAGGCTTAGGGTTAGCGTTACGGTTAGGGGTTAGGGGTTAGGGTTAGGGCTAAGGTTAGGGTTAGGGTTAGGGTTAGGGTTAGGGCTAGGGTTAGGGTTAGGGTTAGGGTTACGGCTAGGGTTAGGGTTAGGATTAGGTTAGGCTTAGGGTTAGGAGTTAGGGTTAGGGTTTCTATTAGGTTAGTTTTAAGGGCTAAGGTTAGTTTTAGGGTTAAGGTTGGGTTAGGGTTAGGATTAGGGTTAGGGTACGACTTAGGGCTAGGGTTAGGGCTAGGGTTAGGGTTAGGGTTAGGGTTAGGGTTTAGGGTTATGGTTAGGGTTAGGGGTTAGGGGTTAGGGGTTAGGCTTAGGGTTAGCGTTACGGTTAGGGGTTAGGGGTTAGGGTTAGGGCTAAGGTTAGGGTTAGGGTTAGGGTTAGGGTTAGGGCTAGGGTTAGGGTTAGGGTTAGGGTTACGGCTAGGGTTAGGGTTAGGGTTAGGTTAGGCTTAGGGTTAGGAGTTAGGGTTAGGGTTTCTATTAGGTTAGTTTTAAGGGCTAAGGTTAGGTTTAGGGTTAAGGTTGGGTTAGGGTTAGGATTAGGGTTAGGGTACGACTTAGGGCTAGGGTTAGGGCTAGGGTTAGGGTTAGGGTTAGGGTTAGGGTTTAGGGTTATGGTTAGGGTTAGGGGTTAGGGGTTAGGGGTTAGGCTTAGGGTTAGCGTTACGGTTAGGGGTTAGGGGTTAGGGTTAGGGCTAAGGTTAGGGTTAGGGTTAGGGCTAGGGTTAGGGTTAGGGTTAGGGTTACGGCTAGGGTTAGGGTTAGGGTTAGGTTAGGCTTAGGGTTAGGAGTTAGGGTTAGGGTTTCTATTAGGTTAGTTTTAAGGGCTAAGGTTAGTTTTAGGGTTAAGGTTGGGTTAGGGTTAGGATTAGGGTTAGGGTACGACTTAGGGCTAGGGTTAGGGTTAGGGTTAGGGTTAGGGTTAGGGTTTAGGGTTATGGTTAGGGTTAGGGGTTAGGGGTTAGGGGTTAGGCTTAGGGTTAGCGTTACGGTTAGGGGTTAGGGGTTAGGGTTAGGGCTAAGGTTAGGGTTAGGGTTAGGGTTAGGGTTAGGGCTAGGGTTAGGGTTACGGCTAGGGTTAGGGTTAGGGTTAGGTTAGGCTTAGGGTTAGGAGTTAGGGTTAGGGTTTCTATTAGGTTAGTTTTAAGGGCTAAGGTTAGTTTTAGGGTTAAGGTTGGGTTAGGGTTAGGATTAGGGTTAGGGTACGACTTAGGGCTAGGGTTAGGGCTAGGGTTAGGGTTAGGGTTTAGGGTTATGGTTAGGGTTAGGGGTTAGGGGTTAGGGGTTAGGCTTAGGGTTAGCGTTACGGTTAGGGGTTAGGGGTTAGGGTTAGGGTTAGGGTTAGGGTTAGGGTTAGGGCTAGGGTTAGGGTTAGGGTTAGGGTTACGGCTAGGGTTAGGGTTAGGGTTAGGTTAGGCTTAGGGTTAGGAGTTAGGGTTAGGGTTTCTATTAGGTTAGTTTTAAGGGCTAAGGTTAGTTTTAGGGTTAAGGTTGGGTTAGGGTTAGGATTAGGGTTAGGGTACGACTTAGGGCTAGGTTTAGGGCTAGGGTTAGGGTTAGGGTTAGGGTTAGGGTTTAGGGTTATGGTTAGGGTTAGGGGTTAGGGGTTAGGGGTTAGGCTTAGGGTTAGCGTTACGGTTAGGGGTTAGGGGTTAGGGTTAGGGCTAAGGTTAGGGTTAGGGTTAGGGTTAGGGTTAGGGCTAGGGTTAGGGTTAGGGTTAGGGTTACGGCTAGGGTTAGGGTTAGGGTTAGGTTAGGCTTAGGGTTAGGAGTTAGGGTTAGGGTTTCTATTAGGTTAGTTTTAAGGGCTAAGGTTAGTTTTAGGGTTAAGGTTGGGTTAGGGTTAGGATTAGGGTTAGGGTACGACTTAGGGCTAGGGTTAGGGCTAGGGTTAGGGTTAGGGTTAGGGTTAGGGTTTAGGGTTATGGTTAGGGTTAGGGGTTAGGGGTTAGGGGTTAGGCTTAGGGTTAGCGTTACGGTTAGGGGTTAGGGGTTAGGGTTAGGGCTAATGTTAGGGATAGGGTTAGGGTTAGGTTTAGGGCTAGGGTTAGGGTTAGGGTTAGGGTTACGGCTAGGGTTAGGGTTAGGGTTAGGTTAGGCTTAGGGTTAGGAGTTAGGGTTAGGGTTTCTATTAGGTTAGTTTTAAGGGCTAAGGTTAGTTTTAGGGTTAAGGTTGGGTTAGGGTTAGGATTAGGGTTAGGGTACGACTTAGGGCTAGGGTTAGGGCTAGGGTTAGGGTTAGGGTTAGGGTTAGGGTTTAGGGTTATGGTTAGGGTTAGGGGTTAGGGGTTAGGGGTTAGGCTTAGGGTTAGCGTTACGGTTAGGGGTTAGGGGTTAGGGTTAGGGCTAAGGTTAGGGTTAGGGTTAGGGTTAGGGTTAGGGCTAGGGTTAGGGTTAGGGTTAGGGTTACGGCTAGGGTTAGGGTTAGGGTTAGGTTAGGCTTAGGGTTAGGAGTTAGGTTTAGGGTTTCTATTAGGTTAGTTTTAAGGGCTAAGGTTAGTTTTAGGGTTAAGGTTGGGTTAGGGTTAGGATTAGGGTTAGGGTACGACTTAGGGCTAGGGTTAGGGCTAGGGTTAGGGTTAGGGTTAGGGTTAGGGTTTAGGGTTATGGTTAGGGTTAGGGGTTAGGGGTTAGGGGTTAGGCTTAGGGTTAGCGTTACGGTTAGGGGTTAGGGGTTAGGGTTAGGGCTAAGGTTAGGGATAGGGTTAGGGTTAGGGTTAGGGCTAGGGTTAGGGTTAGGGTTAGGGTTACGGCTAGGGTTAGGGTTAGGGTTAGGTTAGGCTTAGGGTTAGGAGTTAGGGTTAGGGTTTCTATTAGGTTAGTTTTAAGGGCTAAGGTTAGTTTTAGGGTTAAGGTTGGGTTAGGGTTAGGATTAGGGTTAGGGTACGACTTAGGGCTAGGGTTAGGGCTAGGGTTAGGGTTAGGGTTAGGGTTAGGGTTTAGGGTTATGGTTAGGGTTAGGGGTTAGGGGTTAGGGGTTAGGCTTAGGGTTAGCGTTACGGTTAGGGGTTAGGGGTTAGGGTTAGGGCTAAGGTTAGGGTTAGGGTTAGGGTTAGGGTTAGGGCCAGGGTTAGGGTTAGGGTTAGGGTTACGGCTAGGGTTAGGGTTAGGGTTAGGTTAGGCTTAGGGTTAGGAGTTAGGGTTAGGGTTTCTATTAGGTTAGTTTTAAGGGCTAAGGTTAGTTTTAGGGTTAAGGTTGGGTTAGGGTTAGGATTAGGGTTAGGGTACGACTTAGGGCTAGGGTTAGGGCTAGGGTTAGGGTTAGGGTTAGGGTTAGGGGTTAGGGGTTAGGGGTTAGGCTTAGGGTTAGCGTTACGGTTAGGGGTTAGGGGTTAGGGTTAGGGCTAAGGTTAGGGTTAGGGTTAGGGTTAGGGTTAGGGCTAGGGTTAGGGTTAGGGTTAGGGTTACGGCTAGGGTTAGGGTTAGGGTTAGGGTTAGGGTTTAGGGTTAGGAGTTAGGGTTAGGGTTTCTATTAGGTTAGTTTTAAGGGCTAAGGTTAGTTTTAGGGTTAAGGTTGGGTTAGGGTTAGGATTAGGGTTAGGGTACGACTTAGGGCTAGAGTTAGGGCTAGGGTTAGGGTTAGGGTTAGGGTTACGGCTAGGGTTAGGGTTAGGGTTAGGTTAGGCTTAGGGTTAGGAGTTAGGGTTAGGGTTTCTATTAGGTTAGTTTTAAGGGCTAAGGTTAGTTTTAGGGTTAAGGTTGGGTTAGGGTTAGGATTAGGGTTAGGGTACGACTTAGGGCTAGGGTTAGGGCTAGGGTTAGGGTTAGGGTTAGGGTTAGGGTTTAGGGTTATGGTTAGGGTTAGGGGTTAGGGGTTAGGGGTTAGGCTTAGGGTTAGCGTTACGGTTAGGGGTTAGGGGTTAGGGTTAGGGCTAAGGTTAGGGTTAGGGTTAGGGTTAGGGTTAGGGCTAGGGTTAGGGTTAGGGTTAGGGTTACGGCTAGGGTTAGGGTTAGGGTTAGGTTAGGCTTAGGGTTAGGAGTTAGGGTTAGGGTTTCTATTAGGTTAGTTTTAAGGGCTAAGGTTAGTTTTAGGGTTAAGGTTGGGTTAGGGTTAGGATTAGGGTTAGGGTACGACTTAGGGCTAGGGTTAGGGCTAGGGTTAGGGTTAGGGTTAGGGTTAGGGTTTAGGGTTATGGTTAGGGTTAGGGGTTAGGGGTTAGGGGTTAGGCTTAGGGTTAGCGTTACGGTTAGGGGTTAGGGGTTAGGGTTAGGGCTAAGGTTAGGGTTAGGGTTAGGGTTAGGGTTAGGGCTAGGGTTAGGGTTAGGGTTAGGGTTACGGCTAGGGTTAGGGTTAGGGTTAGGTTAGGCTTAGGGTTAGGAGTTAGGGTTAGGGTTTCTATTAGGTTAGTTTTAAGGGCTAAGGTTAGTTTTAGGGTTAAGGTTGGGTTAGGGTTAGGATTAGGGTTAGGGTACGACTTAGGGCTAGGGTTAGGGCTAGGGTTAGGGTTAGGGTTAGGGTTAGGGTTTAGGGTTATGGTTAGGGTTAGGGGTTAGGGGTTAGGGGTTAGGCTTAGGGTTAGCGTTACGGTTAGGGTTTAGGGGTTAGGGTTAGGGCTAAGGTTAGGGTTAGGGTTAGGGTTAGGGCTAGGGTTAGGGTTAGGGTTAGGGTTACGGCTAGGGTTAGGGTTAGGGTTAGGTTAGGCTTAGGGTTAGGAGTTAGGGTTAGGGTTTCTATTAGGTTAGTTTTAAGGGCTAAGGTTAGTTTTAGGGTTAAGGTTGGGTTAGGGTTAGGATTAGGGTTAGGGTACGACTTAGGGCTAGGGTTAGGGCTAGGGTTAGGGTTAGGGTTAGGGTTAGGGTTTAGGGTTATGGTTAGGGTTAGGGGTTAGGGGTTAGGGGTTAGGCTTAGGGTTAGCGTTACGGTTAGGGGTTAGGGGTTAGGGTTAGGGCTAAGGTTAGGGTTAGGGTTAGGGTTAGGGTTAGGGCTAGGGTTAGGGTTAGGGTTAGGGTTACGGCTAGGGTTAGGGTTAGGGTTAGGTTAGGCTTAGGGTTAGGAGTTAGGGTTAGGGCTTCTATTAGGTTAGTTTTAAGGGCTAAGGTTAGTTTTAGGGTTAAGGTTGGGTTAGGGTTAGGGTACGACTTAGGGCTAGGGTTAGGGCTAGGGTTAGGGTTAGGGTTAGGGTTAGGGTTTAGGGTTATGGTTAGGGTTAGGGGTTAGGGGTTAGGGGTTAGGCTTAGGGTTAGCGTTACGGTTAGGGGTTAGGGGTTAGGGTTAGGGCTAAGGTTAGGGTTAGGGTTAGGGTTAGGGCTAGGGTTAGGGTTAGGGTTAGGGTTACGGCTAGGGTTAGTTTTAGGGTTAGGTTAGGCTTAGGGTTAGGAGTTAGGGTTAGGGTTTCTATTAGGTTAGATTTAAGGGCTAAGGTTAGTTTTAGGGTTAAGGTTGTGTTAGGGTTAGGATTAGGGTTAGGGTACGACTTAGGGCTAGGGTTAGGGCTAGGGTTAGGGTTAGGGTTAGGGTTAGGGTTTAGGGTTATGGTTAGGGTTAGGGGTTAGGGGTTAGGGGTTAGGCTTAGGGTTAACGTTATGGTTAGGGGTTAGGGGTTAGGGTTAGGGCTAAGGTTAGGGTTAGGGTTAGGGTTAGGGTTAGGGCTAGGGTTAGGGTTAGGGTTAGGGTTACGGCTAGGGTTAGGGTTAGGGTTAGGTTAGGCTTAGGGTTAGGAGTTAGGGTTAGGGTTTCTATTAGGTTAGTTTTAAGGGCTAAGGTTAGTTTTAGGGTTAAGGTTGGGTTAGGGTTAGGATTAGGGTTAGGGTACGACTTAGGGCTAGGGTTAGGGCTAGGGTTAGGGTTAGGGTTAGGGTTAGGGTTTAGGGTTATGGTTAGGGTTAGGGGTTAGGGGTTAGGGGTTAGGCTTAGGGTTAGCGTTACGGTTAGGGTTTAGGGGTTAGGGTTAGGGTTAAGGTTAGGGTTAGGGTTAGGGTTAGGGTTAGGGCTAGGGTTAGGGTTAGGGTTAGGGTTACGGCTAGGGTTAGGGTTAGGGTTAGGTTAGGGTTAGGGTTAGGAGTTAGGGTTAGGGTTTCTATTAGGTTAGTTTTAAGGGCTAAGGTTAGTTTTAGGGTTAAGGTTGGGTTAGGGTTAGGATTAGGGTTAGGATACGACTTAGGGCTAGGGTTAGGGCTAGGGTTAGGGTTAGGGTTAGGGTTAGGGTTTAGGGTTATGGTTAGGGTTAGGGGTTAGGGGTTAGGGGTTAGGCTTAGGGTTAGCGTTACGGTTAGGGGTTAGGGGTTAGGGTTAGGGCTAAGGTTAGGGTTAGGGTTAGGGTTAGGGTTAGGGCTAGGGTTAGGGTTAGGGTTAGGGTTACGGCTAGGGTTAGGGTTAGGGTTAGGTTAGGCTTAGGGTTAGGAGTTAGGGTTAGGGTTTCTATTAGGTTAGTTTTAAGGGCTAAGGTTAGTTTTAGGGTTAAGGTTGGGTTAGGGTTAGGATTAGGGTTAGGGTACGACTTAGGGCTAGGGTTAGGGCTAGGGTTAGGGTTAGGGTTAGGGTTAGGGTTTAGGGTTATGGTTAGGGTTAGGGGTTAGGGGTTAGGGGTTAGGCTTAGGGTTAGCGTTACGGTTAGGGGTTAGGGGTTAGGGTTAGGGCTAAGGTTAGGGTTAGGGTTAGGGTTAGGGTTAGGGCTAGGGTTAGGGTTAGGGTTAGGGTTACGGCTAGGGTTAGGGTTAGGGTTAGGTTAGGCTTAGGGTTAGGAGTTAGGGTTAGGGTTTCTATTAGGTTAGTTTTAAGGGCTAAGGTTAGGTTTAGGGTTAAGGTTGGGTTAGGGTTAGGATTAGGGTTAGGGTACGACTTAGGGCTAGGGTTAGGGCTAGGGTTAGGGTTAGGGTTAGGGTTAGGGTTTAGGGTTATGGTTAGGGTTAGGGGTTAGGGGTTAGGGGTTAGGCTTAGGGTTAGCGTTACGGTTAGGGTTTAGGGGTTAGGGTTAGGGCTAAGGTTAGGGTTAGGGTTAGGGTTAGGGTTAGGGCTAGGGTTAGGGTTAGGGTTAGGGTTACGGCTAGGGTTAGGGTTAGGGTTAGGTTAGGCTTAGGGTTAGGAGTTAGGGTTAGGGTTTCTATTAGGTTAGTTTTAAGGGCTAAGGTTAGTTTTAGGGTTAAGGTTGGGTTAGGGTTAGGATTAGGGTTAGGGTACGACTTAGGGCTAGGGTTAGGGCTAGGGTTAGGGTTAGGGTTAGGGTTAGGGTTTAGGGTTATGGTTAGGGTTAGGGGTTAGGGGTTAGGGGTTAGGCTTAGGGTTAGCGTTACGGTTAGGGGTTAGGGGTTAGGGTTAGGGCTAAGGTTAGGGTTAGGGTTAGGGTTAGGGTTAGGGCTAGGGTTAGGGTTAGGGTTAGGGTTACGGCTAGGGTTAGGGTTAGGGTTAGGTTAGGCTTAGGGTTAGGAGTTAGGGTTAGGGTTTCTATTAGGTTAGTTTTAAGGGCTAAGGTTAGTTTTAGGGTTAAGGTTGGGTTAGGGTTAGGGTACGACTTAGGGCTAGGGTTAGGGCTAGGGTTAGGGTTAGGGTTAGGGTTAGGGTTTAGGGTTATGGTTAGGGTTAGGGGTTAGGGGTTAGGGGTTAGGCTTAGGGTTAGCGTTACGGTTAGGGGTTAGGGGTTAGGGTTAGGGCTAAGGTTAGGGTTAGGGTTAGGGTTAGGGCTAGGGTTAGGGTTAGGGTTAGGGTTACGGCTAGGGTTAGGGTTAGGGTTAGGTTAGGCTTAGGGTTAGGAGTTAGGGTTAGGGTTTCTATTAGGTTAGATTTAAGGGCTAAGGTTAGTTTTAGGGTTAAGGTTGGGTTAGGGTTAGGATTAGGGTTAGGGTACGACTTAGGGCAAGGGTTAGGGCTAGGGTTAGGGTTAGGGTTAGGGTTAGGGTTTAGGGTTATGGTTAGGGTTAGGGGTTAGGGGTTAGGGGTTAGGCTTAGGGTTAACGTTATGGTTAGGGGTTAGGGGTTAGGGTTAGGGTTAGGGCTAGGGTTAGGGTTAGGGTTAGGGTTAGGGCTAGGGTTAGGGTTAGGGTTAGGGTTACGGCTAGGGTTAGGGTTAGGGTTAGGTTAGGCTTAGGGTTAGGAGTTAGGGTTAGGGTTTCTATTAGGTTAGTTTTAAGGGCTAAGGTTAGTTTTAGGGTTAAGGTTGGGTTAGGGTTAGGATTAGGGTTAGGGTACGACTTAGGGCTAGGGTTAGGGCTAGGGTTAGGGTTAGGGTTAGGGTTAGGGTTTAGGGTTATGGTTAGGGTCAGGGGTTAGGGGTTAGGGGTTAGGCTTAGGGTTAGCGTTACGGTTAGGGGTTAGGGGTTAGGGTTAGGGCTAAGGTTAGGGTTAGGGTTAGGGTTAGGGTTAGGGCTAGGGTTAGGGTTAGGGTTAGGGTTACGGCTAGGGTTAGGGTTAGGGTTAGGTTAGGCTTAGGGTTAGGAGTTAGGGTTAGGGTTTCTATTAGGTTAGTTTTAAGGGCTAAGGTTAGTTTTAGGGTTAAGGTTGGGTTAGGGTTAGGGTACGACTTAGGGCTAGGGTTAGGGCTAGGGTTAGGGTTAGGGTTAGGGTTAGGGTTTAGGGTTATGGTTAGGGTTAGGGGTTAGGGGTTAGGGGTTAGGCTTAGGGTTAGCGTTACGGTTAGGGGTTAGGGGTTAGGGTTAGGGCTAAGGTTAGGGTTAGGGTTAGGGTTACGGCTAGGGTTAGGGTTAGGGTTAGGTTAGGCTTAGGGTTAGGAGTTAGGGTTAGGGTTTCTATTAGGTTAGTTTTAAGGGCTAAGGTTAGTTTTAGGGTTAAGGTTGGGTTAGGGTTAGGATTAGGGTTAGGGTACGACTTAGGGCTAGGGTTAGGGCTAGGGTTAGGGTTAGGGTTAGGGTTAGGGTTTAGGGTTATGGTTAGGGTTAGGGGTTAGGGGTTAGGGGTTAGGCTTAGGGTTAGCGTTACGGTTAGGGGTTAGGGGTTAGGGTTAGGGCTAAGGTTAGGGTTAGGGTTAGGGTTAGGGTTAGGGCTAGGGTTAGGGTTAGGGTTAGGGTTACGGCTAGGGTTAGGGTTAGGGTTAGGTTAGGCTTAGGGTTAGGAGTTAGGGTTAGGGTTTCTATTAGGTTAGTTTTAAGGGCTAAGGTTAGTTTTAGGGTTAAGGTTGGGTTAGGGTTAGGATTAGGGTTAGGGTACGACTTAGGGCTAGGGTTAGGGCTAGGGTTAGGGTTAGGGTTAGGGTTAGGGTTTAGGGTTATGGTTAGGGTTAGGGGTTAGGGGTTAGGGGTTAGGCTTAGGGTTAGCGTTACGGTTAGGGGTTAGGGGTTAGGGTTAGGGCTAAGGTTAGGGTTAGGGTTAGGGTTAGGGTTAGGGTTAGGGCTAGGGTTAGGGTTAGGGTTAGGGTTACGGCTAGGGTTAGGGTTAGGGTTAGGTTAGGCTTAGGGTTAGGAGTTAGGGTTAGGGTTTCTATTAGGTTAGTTTTAAGGGCTAAGGTTAGTTTTAGGGTTAAGGTTGGGTTAGGGTTAGGATTAGGGTTAGGGTACGACTTAGGGCTAGGGTTAGGGCTAGGGTTAGGGTTAGGGTTAGGGTTAGGGTTTAGGGTTATGGTTAGGGTTAGGGGTTAGGGGTTAGGGGTTAGGCTTAGGGTTAGCGTTACGGTTAGGGGTTAGGGGTTAGGGTTAGGGCTAAGGTTAGGGTTAGGGTTAGGGTTAGGGTTAGGGCTAGGGTTAGGGTTAGGGTTAGGGTTACGGCTAGGGTTAGGGTTAGGGTTAGGTTAGGCTTAGGGTTAGGAGTTAGGGTTAGGGTTTCTATTAGGTTAGTTTTAAGGGCTAAGGTTAGGTTTAGGGTTAAGGTTGGGTTAGGGTTAGGATTAGGGTTAGGGTACGACTTAGGGCTAGGGTTAGGGCTAGGGTTAGGGTTAGGGTTAGGGTTAGGGTTTAGGGTTATGGTTAGGGTTAGGGGTTAGGGGTTAGGGGTTAGGCTTAGGGTTAGCGTTACGGTTAGGGGTTAGGGGTTAGGGTTAGGGCTAAGGTTAGGGTTAGGGTTAGGGTTAGGGTTAGGGTTAGGGCTAGGGTTAGGGTTAGGGTTAGGGTTACGGCTAGGGTTAGGGTTAGGGTTAGGTTAGGCTTAGGGTTAGGAGTTAGGGTTAGGGTTTCTATTAGGTTAGTTTTAAGGGCTAAGGTTAGTTTTAGGGTTAAGGTTGGGTTAGGGTTAGGGTACGACTTAGGGCTAGGGTTAGGGCTAGGGTTAGGGTTAGGGTTAGGGTTAGGGTTTAGGGTTATGGTTAGGGTTAGGGGTTAGGGGTTAGGGGTTAGGCTTAGGGTTAGCGTTACGGTTAGGGGTTAGGGGTTAGGGTTAGGGCTAAGGTTAGGGTTAGGGTTAGGGTTAGGGTTAGGGCTAGGGTTAGGGTTAGGGTTACGGCTAGGGTTAGGGTTAGGGTTAGGTTAGGCTTAGGGTTAGGAGTTAGGGTTAGGGTTTCTATTAGGTTAGTTTTAAGGGCTAAGGTTAGTTTTAGGGTTAAGGTTGGGTTAGGGTTAGGATTAGGGTTAGGGTACGACTTAGGGCTAGGGTTAGGGCTAGGGTTAGGGTTAGGGTTAGGGTTAGGGTTTAGGGTTATGGTTAGGGTTAGGGGTTAGGGGTTAGGGGTTAGGCTTAGGGTTAGCGTTACGGTTAGGGGTTAGGGGTTAGGGTTAGGGCTAAGGTTAGGGTTAGGGTTAGGGTTAGGGTTACGGCTAGGGTTAGGGTTAGGGTTAGGTTAGGCTTAGGGTTAGGAGTTAGGGTTAGGGTTTCTATTAGGTTAGTTTTAAGGGCTAAGGTTAGTTTTAGGGTTAAGGTTGGGTTAGGGTTAGGATTAGGGTTAGGGTACGACTTAGGGCTAGGGTTAGGGCTAGGGTTAGGGTTAGGGTTAGGGTTAGGGTTAGGGCTAGGGTTAGGGTTAGGGTTAGGGTTACGGCTAGGGTTAGGGTTAGGGTTAGGTTAGGCTTAGGGTTAGGAGTTAGGGTTAGGGTTTCTATTAGGTTAGTTTTAAGGGCTAAGGTTAGTTTTAGGGTTAAGGTTGGGTTAGGGTTAGGATTAGGGTTAGGGTACGACTTAGGGCTAGGGTTAGGGCTAGGGTTAGGGTTAGGGTTAGGGTTAGGGTTTAGGGTTATGGTTAGGGTTAGGGGTTAGGGGTTAGGGGTTAGGCTTAGGGTTAGCGTTACGGTTAGGGGTTAGGGGTTAGGGTTAGGGCTAAGGTTAGGGTTAGGGTTAGGGTTAGGGTTAGGGCTAGGGTTAGGGTTAGGGTTAGGGTTACGGCTAGGGTTAGGGTTAGGGTTAGGTTAGGCTTAGGGTTAGGAGTTAGGGTTAGGGTTTCTATTAGGTTAGTTTTAAGGGCTAAGGTTACGTTTAGGGTTAAGGTTGGGTTAGGGTTAGGATTAGGGTTAGGGTACGACTTAGGGCTAGGGTTAGGGCTAGGGTTAGGGTTAGGGTTAGGGTTAGGGTTTAGGGTTATGGTTAGGGTTAGGGGTTAGGGGTTAGGGGTTAGGCTTAGGGTTAGCGTTACGGTTAGGGGTTAGGGGTTAGGGTTAGGGCTAGGGTTAGGGTTAGGGTTAGGGTTACGGCTAGGGTTAGGGTTAGGGTTAGGTTAGGCTTAGGGTTAGGAGTTAGGGTTAGGGTTTCTATTAGGTTAGTTTTAAGGGCTAAGGTTAGTTTTAGGGTTAAGGTTGGGTTAGGGTTAGGATTAGGGTTAGGGTACGACTTAGGGCTAGGGTTAGGGCTAGGGTTAGGGTTAGGGTTAGGGTTAGGGTTTAGGGTTATGGTTAGGGTTAGGGGTTAGGGGTTAGGGGTTAGGCTTAGGGTTAGCGTTACGGTTAGGGGTTAGGGGTTAGGGTTAGGGCTAAGGTTAGGGTTAGGGTTAGGGTTAGGGTTAGGGCTAGGGTTAGGGTTAGGGTTAGGGTTACGGCTAGGGTTAGGGTTAGGGTTAGGTTAGGCTTAGGGTTAGGAGTTAGGGTTAGGGTTTCTATTAGGTTAGTTTTAAGGGCTAAGGTTAGTTTTAGGGTTAAGGTTGGGTTAGGGTTAGGATTAGGGTTAGGGTACGACTTAGGGCTAGGGTTAGGGCTAGGGTTAGGGTTAGGGTTAGGGTTAGGGTTTAGGGTTATGGTTAGGGTTAGGGGTTAGGGGTTAGGGGTTAGGCTTAGGGTTAGCGTTACGGTTAGGGGTTAGGGGTTAGGGTTAGGGCTAAGGTTAGGGTTAGGGTTAGGGTTAGGGTTAGGGCTAGGGTTAGGGTTAGGGTTAGGGTTACGGCTAGGGTTAGGGTTAGGGTTAGGTTAGGCTTAGGGTTAGGAGTTAGGGTTAGGGTTTCTATTAGGTTAGTTTTAAGGGCTAAGGTTAGTTTTAGGGTTAAGGTTGGGTTAGGGTTAGGATTAGGGTTAGGGTACGACTTAGGGCTAGGGTTAGGGCTAGGGTTAGGGTTAGGGTTAGGGTTAGGGTTTAGGGTTATGGTTAGGGTTAGGGGTTAGGGGTTAGGGGTTAGGCTTAGGGTTAGCGTTACGGTTAGGGGTTAGGGGTTAGGGTTAGGGCTAAGGTTAGGGTTAGGGTTAGGGTTAGGGTTAGGGCTAGGGTTAGGGTTAGGGTTAGGGTTACGGCTAGGGTTAGGGTTAGGGTTAGGTTAGGCTTAGGGTTAGGAGTTAGGGTTAGGGTTTCTATTAGGTTAGTTTTAAGGGCTAAGGTTAGTTTTAGGGTTAAGGTTGGGTTAGGGTTAGGATTAGGGTTAGGGTACGACTTAGGGCTAGGGTTAGGGCTAGGGTTAGGGTTAGGGTTAGGGTTAGGGTTTAGGGTTATGGTTAGGGTTAGGGGTTAGGGGTTAGGGGTTAGGCTTAGGGTTAGCGTTACGGTTAGGGGTTAGGGGTTAGGGTTAGGGCTAAGGTTAGGGTTAGGGTTAGGGTTAGGGTTAGGGCTAGGGTTAGGGTTAGGGTTAGGGTTACGGCTAGGGTTAGGGTTAGGGTTAGGTTAGGCTTAGGGTTAGGAGTTAGGGTTAGGGTTTCTATTAGGTTAGTTTTAAGGGCTAAGGTTAGTTTTAGGGTTAAGGTTGGGTTAGGGTTAGGATTAGGGTTAGGGTACGACTTAGGGCTAGGGTTAGGGCTAGGGTTAGGGTTAGGGTTAGGGTTAGGGTTTAGGGTTATGGTTAGGGTTAGGGGTTAGGGGTTAGGGGTTAGGCTTAGGGTTAGCGTTACGGTTAGGGGTTAGGGGTTAGGGTTAGGGCTAAGGTTAGGGTTAGGGTTAGGGTTAGGGTTAGGGCTAGGGTTAGGGTTAGGGTTAGGGTTACGGCTAGGGTTAGGGTTAGGGTTAGGTTAGGCTTAGGGTTAGGAGTTAGGGTTAGGGTTTCTATTAGGTTAGTTTTAAGGGCTAAGGTTAGTTTTAGGGTTAAGGTTGGGTTAGGGTTAGGATTAGGGTTAGGGTACGACTTAGGGCTAGGGTTAGGGCTAGGGTTAGGGTTAGGGTTAGGGTTAGGGTTTAGGGTTATGGTTAGGGTTAGGGGTTAGGGGTTAGGGGTTAGGCTTAGGGTTAGCGTTACGGTTAGGGGTTAGGGGTTAGGGTTAGGGCTAAGGTTAGGGTTAGGGTTAGGGTTAGGGTTAGGGCTAGGGTTAGGGTTAGGGTTAGGGTTACGGCTAGGGTTAGGGTTAGGGTTAGGTTAGGCTTAGGGTTAGGAGTTAGGGTTAGGGTTTCTATTAGGTTAGTTTTAAGGGCTAAGGTTAGTTTTAGGGTTAAGGTTGGGTTAGGGTTAGGATTAGGGTTAGGGTACGACTTAGGGCTAGGGTTAGGGCTAGGGTTAGGGTTAGGGTTAGGGTTAGGGTTTAGGGTTATGGTTAGGGTTAGGGGTTAGGGGTTAGGGGTTAGGCTTAGGGTTAGCGTTACGGTTAGGGGTTAGGGGTTAGGGTTAGGGCTAAGGTTAGGGTTAGGGTTAGGGTTAGGGTTAGGGCTAGGGTTAGGGTTAGGGTTAGGGTTACGGCTAGGGTTAGGGTTAGGGTTAGGTTAGGCTTAGGGTTAGGAGTTAGGGTTAGGGTTTCTATTAGGTTAGTTTTAAGGGCTAAGGTTAGTTTTAGGGTTAAGGTTGGGTTAGGGTTAGGATTAGGGTTAGGGTACGACTTAGGGCTAGGGTTAGGGCTAGGGTTAGGGTTAGGGTTAGGGTTAGGGTTTAGGGTTATGGTTAGGGTTAGGGGTTAGGGGTTAGGGGTTAGGCTTAGGGTTAGCGTTACGGTTAGGGGTTAGGGGTTAGGGTTAGGGCTAAGGTTAGGGTTAGGGTTAGGGTTAGGGTTAGGGCTAGGGTTAGGGTTAGGGTTAGGGTTACGGCTAGGGTTAGGGTTAGGGTTAGGTTAGGCTTAGGGTTAGGAGTTAGGGTTAGGGTTTCTATTAGGTTAGTTTTAAGGGCTAAGGTTAGTTTTAGGGTTAAGGTTGGGTTAGGGTTAGGATTAGGGTTAGGGTACGACTTAGGGCTAGGGTTAGGGCTAGGGTTAGGGTTAGGGTTAGGGTTAGGGTTTAGGGTTATGGTTAGGGTTAGGGGTTAGGGGTTAGGGGTTAGGCTTAGGGTTAGCGTTACGGTTAGGGGTTAGGGGTTAGGGTTAGGGCTAAGGTTAGGGTTAGGGTTAGGGTTAGGGTTAGGGCTAGGGTTAGGGTTAGGGTTAGGGTTACGGCTAGGGTTAGGGTTAGGGTTAGGTTAGGCTTAGGGTTAGGAGTTAGGGTTAGGGTTTCTATTAGGTTAGTTTTAAGGGCTAAGGTTAGTTTTAGGGTTAAGGTTGGGTTAGGGTTAGGATTAGGGTTAGGGTACGACTTAGGGCTAGGGTTAGGGCTAGGGTTAGGGTTAGGGTTAGGGTTAGGGTTTAGGGTTATGGTTAGGGTTAGGGGTTAGGGGTTAGGGGTTAGGCTTAGGGTTAGCGTTACGGTTAGGGGTTAGGGGTTAGGGTTAGGGCTAAGGTTAGGGTTAGGGTTAGGGTTAGGGTTAGGGCTAGGGTTAGGGTTAGGGTTAGGGTTACGGCTAGGGTTAGGGTTAGGGTTAGGTTAGGCTTAGGGTTAGGAGTTAGGGTTAGGGTTTCTATTAGGTTAGTTTTAAGGGCTAAGGTTAGTTTTAGGGTTAAGGTTGGGTTAGGGTTAGGATTAGGGTTAGGGTACGACTTAGGGCTAGGGTTAGGGCTAGGGTTAGGGTTAGGGTTAGGGTTAGGGTTTAGGGTTATGGTTAGGGTTAGGGGTTAGGGGTTAGGGGTTAGGCTTAGGGTTAGCGTTACGGTTAGGGGTTAGGGGTTAGGGTTAGGGCTAAGGTTAGGGTTAGGGTTAGGGTTAGGGTTAGGGCTAGGGTTAGGGTTAGGGTTAGGGTTACGGCTAGGGTTAGGGTTAGGGTTAGGTTAGGCTTAGGGTTAGGAGTTAGGGTTAGGGTTTCTATTAGGTTAGTTTTAAGGGCTAAGGTTAGTTTTAGGGTTAAGGTTGGGTTAGGGTTAGGATTAGGGTTAGGGTACGACTTAGGGCTAGGGTTAGGGCTAGGGTTAGGGTTAGGGTTAGGGTTAGGGTTTAGGGTTATGGTTAGGGTTAGGGGTTAGGGGTTAGGGGTTAGGCTTAGGGTTAGCGTTACGGTTAGGGGTTAGGGGTTAGGGTTAGGGCTAAGGTTAGGGTTAGGGTTAGGGTTAGGGTTAGGGCTAGGGTTAGGGTTAGGGTTAGGGTTACGGCTAGGGTTAGGGTTAGGGTTAGGTTAGGCTTAGGGTTAGGAGTTAGGGTTAGGGTTTCTATTAGGTTAGTTTTAAGGGCTAAGGTTAGTTTTAGGGTTAAGGTTGGGTTAGGGTTAGGATTAGGGTTAGGGTACGACTTAGGGCTAGGGTTAGGGCTAGGGTTAGGGTTAGGGTTAGGGTTAGGGTTTAGGGTTATGGTTAGGGTTAGGGGTTAGGGGTTAGGGGTTAGGCTTAGGGTTAGCGTTACGGTTAGGGGTTAGGGGTTAGGGTTAGGGCTAAGGTTAGGGTTAGGGTTAGGGTTAGGGTTAGGGCTAGGGTTAGGGTTAGGGTTAGGGTTACGGCTAGGGTTAGGGTTAGGGTTAGGTTAGGCTTAGGGTTAGGAGTTAGGGTTAGGGTTTCTATTAGGTTAGTTTTAAGGGCTAAGGTTAGTTTTAGGGTTAAGGTTGGGTTAGGGTTAGGATTAGGGTTAGGGTACGACTTAGGGCTAGGGTTAGGGCTAGGGTTAGGGTTAGGGTTAGGGTTAGGGTTTAGGGTTATGGTTAGGGTTAGGGGTTAGGGGTTAGGGGTTAGGCTTAGGGTTAGCGTTACGGTTAGGGGTTAGGGGTTAGGGTTAGGGCTAAGGTTAGGGTTAGGGTTAGGGTTAGGGTTAGGGCTAGGGTTAGGGTTAGGGTTAGGGTTACGGCTAGGGTTAGGGTTAGGGTTAGGTTAGGCTTAGGGTTAGGAGTTAGGGTTAGGGTTTCTATTAGGTTAGTTTTAAGGGCTAAGGTTAGTTTTAGGGTTAAGGTTGGGTTAGGGTTAGGGTACGACTTAGGGCTAGGGTTAGGGCTAGGGTTAGGGTTAGGGTTAGGGTTAGGGTTTAGGGTTATGGTTAGGGTTAGGGGTTAGGGGTTAGGGGTTAGGCTTAGGGTTAGCGTTACGGTTAGGGGTTAGGGGTTAGGGTTAGGGCTAAGGTTAGGGTTAGGGTTAGGGTTAGGGTTAGGGCTAGGGTTAGGGTTAGGGTTAGGGTTACGGCTAGGGTTAGGGTTAGGGTTAGGTTAGGCTTAGGGTTAGGAGTTAGGGTTAGGGTTTCTATTAGGTTAGTTTTAAGGGCTAAGGTTAGTTTTAGGGTTAAGGTTGGGTTAGGGTTAGGATTAGGGTTAGGGTACGACTTAGGGCTAGGGTTAGGGCTAGGGTTAGGGTTAGGGTTAGGGTTAGGGTTTAGGGTTATGGTTAGGGTTAGGGGTTAGGGGTTAGGGGTTAGGCTTAGGGTTAGCGTTACGGTTAGGGGTTAGGGGTTAGGGTTAGGGCTAAGGTTAGGGTTAGGGTTAGGGTTAGGGTTAGGGCTAGGGTTAGGGTTAGGGTTAGGGTTACGGCTAGGGTTAGGGTTAGGGTTAGGTTAGGCTTAGGGTTAGGAGTTAGGGTTAGGGTTTCTATTAGGTTAGTTTTAAGGGCTAAGGTTAGTTTTAGGGTTAAGGTTGGGTTAGGGTTAGGATTAGGGTTAGGGTACGACTTAGGGCTAGGGTTAGGGCTAGGGTTAGGGTTAGGGTTAGGGTTAGGGTTTAGGGTTATGGTTAGGGTTAGGGGTTAGGGGTTAGGGGTTAGGCTTAGGGTTAGCGTTACGGTTAGGGGTTAGGGGTTAGGGTTAGGGCTAAGGTTAGGGTTAGGGTTAGGGTTAGGGTTAGGGCTAGGGTTAGGGTTAGGGTTAGGGTTACGGCTAGGGTTAGGGTTAGGGTTAGGTTAGGCTTAGGGTTAGGAGTTAGGGTTAGGGTTTCTATTAGGTTAGTTTTAAGGGCTAAGGTTAGTTTTAGGGTTAAGGTTGGGTTAGGGTTAGGATTAGGGTTAGGGTACGACTTAGGGCTAGGGTTAGGGCTAGGGTTAGGGTTAGGGTTAGGGTTAGGGTTTAGGGTTATGGTTAGGGTTAGGGGTTAGGGGTTAGGGGTTAGGCTTAGGGTTAGCGTTACGGTTAGGGGTTAGGGGTTAGGGTTAGGGCTAAGGTTAGGGTTAGGGTTAGGGTTAGGGTTAGGGCTAGGGTTAGGGTTAGGGTTAGGGTTACGGCTAGGGTTAGGGTTAGGGTTAGGTTAGGCTTAGGGTTAGGAGTTAGGGTTAGGGTTTCTATTAGGTTAGTTTTAAGGGCTAAGGTTAGTTTTAGGGTTAAGGTTGGGTTAGGGTTAGGATTAGGGTTAGGGTACGACTTAGGGCTAGGGTTAGGGCTAGGGTTAGGGTTAGGGTTAGGGTTAGGGTTTAGGGTTATGGTTAGGGTTAGGGGTTAGGGGTTAGGGGTTAGGCTTAGGGTTAGCGTTACGGTTAGGGGTTAGGGGTTAGGGTTAGGGCTAAGGTTAGGGTTAGGGTTAGGGTTAGGGTTAGGGCTAGGGTTAGGGTTAGGGTTAGGGTTACGGCTAGGGTTAGGGTTAGGGTTAGGTTAGGCTTAGGGTTAGGAGTTAGGGTTAGGGTTTCTATTAGGTTAGTTTTAAGGGCTAAGGTTAGTTTTAGGGTTAAGGTTGGGTTAGGGTTAGGATTAGGGTTAGGGTACGACTTAGGGCTAGGGTTAGGGCTAGGGTTAGGGTTAGGGTTAGGGTTAGGGTTTAGGGTTATGGTTAGGGTTAGGGGTTAGGGGTTAGGGGTTAGGCTTAGGGTTAGCGTTACGGTTAGGGGTTAGGGGTTAGGGTTAGGGCTAAGGTTAGGGTTAGGGTTAGGGTTAGGGTTAGGGCTAGGGTTAGGGTTAGGGTTAGGGTTACGGCTAGGGTTAGGGTTAGGGTTAGGTTAGGCTTAGGGTTAGGAGTTAGGGTTAGGGTTTCTATTAGGTTAGTTTTAAGGGCTAAGGTTAGTTTTAGGGTTAAGGTTGGGTTAGGGTTAGGATTAGGGTTAGGGTACGACTTAGGGCTAGGGTTAGGGCTAGGGTTAGGGTTAGGGTTAGGGTTAGGGTTTAGGGTTATGGTTAGGGTTAGGGGTTAGGGGTTAGGGGTTAGGCTTAGGGTTAGCGTTACGGTTAGGGGTTAGGGGTTAGGGTTAGGGCTAAGGTTAGGGTTAGGGTTAGGGTTAGGGTTAGGGCTAGGGTTAGGGTTAGGGTTAGGGTTACGGCTAGGGTTAGGGTTAGGGTTAGGTTAGGCTTAGGGTTAGGAGTTAGGGTTAGGGTTTCTATTAGGTTAGTTTTAAGGGCTAAGGTTAGTTTTAGGGTTAAGGTTGGGTTAGGGTTAGGATTAGGGTTAGGGTACGACTTAGGGCTAGGGTTAGGGCTAGGGTTAGGGTTAGGGTTAGGGTTAGGGTTTAGGGTTATGGTTAGGGTTAGGGGTTAGGGGTTAGGGGTTAGGCTTAGGGTTAGCGTTACGGTTAGGGGTTAGGGGTTAGGGTTAGGGCTAAGGTTAGGGTTAGGGTTAGGGTTAGGGTTAGGGCTAGGGTTAGGGTTAGGGTTAGGGTTACGGCTAGGGTTAGGGTTAGGGTTAGGTTAGGCTTAGGGTTAGGAGTTAGGGTTAGGGTTTCTATTAGGTTAGTTTTAAGGGCTAAGGTTAGTTTTAGGGTTAAGGTTGGGTTAGGGTTAGGATTAGGGTTAGGGTACGACTTAGGGCTAGGGTTAGGGCTAGGGTTAGGGTTAGGGTTAGGGTTAGGGTTTAGGGTTATGGTTAGGGTTAGGGGTTAGGGGTTAGGGGTTAGGCTTAGGGTTAGCGTTACGGTTAGGGGTTAGGGGTTAGGGTTAGGGCTAAGGTTAGGGTTAGGGTTAGGGTTAGGGTTAGGGCTAGGGTTAGGGTTAGGGTTAGGGTTACGGCTAGGGTTAGGGTTAGGGTTAGGTTAGGCTTAGGGTTAGGAGTTAGGGTTAGGGTTTCTATTAGGTTAGTTTTAAGGGCTAAGGTTAGTTTTAGGGTTAAGGTTGGGTTAGGGTTAGGATTAGGGTTAGGGTACGACTTAGGGCTAGGGTTAGGGCTAGGGTTAGGGTTAGGGTTAGGGTTAGGGTTTAGGGTTATGGTTAGGGTTAGGGGTTAGGGGTTAGGGGTTAGGCTTAGGGTTAGCGTTACGGTTAGGGGTTAGGGGTTAGGGTTAGGGCTAAGGTTAGGGTTAGGGTTAGGGTTAGGGTTAGGGCTAGGGTTAGGGTTAGGGTTAGGGTTACGGCTAGGGTTAGGGTTAGGGTTAGGTTAGGCTTAGGGTTAGGAGTTAGGGTTAGGGGGGTTTCTATTAGGTTAGTTTTAAGGGCTAAGGTTAGTTTTAGGGTTAAGGTTGGGTTAGGGTTAGGATTAGGGTTAGGGTACGACTTAGGGTTAGGGCTAGGGTTAGGGCTAGGGTTAGGGTTAGGGTTAGGGTTAGGGTTTAGGGTTATGGTTAGGGTTAGGGGTTAGGGGTTAGGGGTTAGGCTTAGGGTTAGCGTTACGGTTAGGGGTTAGGGGTTAGGGTTAGGGCTAAGGTTAGGGTTAGGGTTAGGGTTAGGGCTAGGGTTAGGGTTAGGGTTAGGGTTACGGCTAGGGTTAGGGTTAGGGTTAGGTTAGGCTTAGGGTTAGGAGTTAGGGTTAGGGTTTCTATTAGGTTAGTTTTAAGGGCTAAGGTTAGTTTTAGGGTTAAGGTTGGGTTAGGGTTAGGATTAGGGTTAGGGTACGACTTAGGGCTAGGGTTAGGGCTAGGGTTAGGGTTAGGGTTAGGGTTAGGGTTTAGGGTTATGGTTAGGGTTAGGGGTTAGGGGTTAGGGGTTAGGCTTAGGGTTAGCGTTACGGTTAGGGGTTAGGGGTTAGGGTTAGGGCTAAGGTTAGGGTTAGGGTTAGGGTTAGGGTTAGGGCTAGGGTTAGGGTTAGGGTTAGGGTTACGGCTAGGGTTAGGGTTAGGGTTAGGTTAGGCTTAGGGTTAGGAGTTAGGGTTAGGGTTTCTATTAGGTTAGTTTTAAGGGCTAAGGTTAGTTTTAGGGTTAAGGTTGGGTTAGGGTTAGGATTAGGGTTAGGGTACGACTTAGGGCTAGGGTTAGGGCTAGGGTTAGGGTTAGGGTTAGGGTTAGGGTTTAGGGTTATGGTTAGGGTTAGGGGTTAGGGGTTAGGGGTTAGGCTTAGGGTTAGCGTTACGGTTAGGGGTTAGGGGTTAGGGTTAGGGCTAAGGTTAGGGTTAGGGTTAGGGTTAGGGTTAGGGCTAGGGTTAGGGTTAGGGTTAGGGTTACGGCTAGGGTTAGGGTTAGGGTTAGGTTAGGCTTAGGGTTAGGAGTTAGGGTTAGGGTTTCTATTAGGTTAGTTTTAAGGGCAAGGTTAGTTTTAGGGTTAAGGTTGGGTTAGGGTTAGGATTAGGGTTAGGGTACGACTTAGGGCTAGGGTTAGGGCTAGGGTTAGGGTTAGGGTTAGGGTTAGGGTTTAGGGTTATGGTTAGGGTTAGGGGTTAGGGGTTAGGGGTTAGGCTTAGGGTTAGCGTTACGGTTAGGGGTTAGGGGTTAGGGTTAGGGCTAAGGTTAGGGTTAGGGTTAGGGTTAGGGTTAGGGCTAGGGTTAGGGTTAGGGTTAGGGTTACGGCTAGGGTTAGGGTTAGGGTTAGGTTAGGCTTAGGGTTAGGAGTTAGGGTTAGGGTTTCTATTAGGTTAGTTTTAAGGGCTAAGGTTAGTTTTAGGGTTAAGGTTGGGTTAGGGTTAGGATTAGGGTTAGGGTACGACTTAGGGCTAGGGTTAGGGCTAGGGTTAGGGTTAGGGTTAGGGTTAGGGTTTAGGGTTATGGTTAGGGTTAGGGGTTAGGGGTTAGGGGTTAGGCTTAGGGTTAGCGTTACGGTTAGGGGTTAGGGGTTAGGGTTAGGGCTAAGGTTAGGGTTAGGGTTAGGGTTAGGGTTAGGGCTAGGGTTAGGGTTAGGGTTAGGGTTACGGCTAGGGTTAGGGTTAGGGTTAGGTTAGGCTTAGGGTTAGGAGTTAGGGTTAGGGTTTCTATTAGGTTAGTTTTAAGGGCTAAGGTTAGTTTTAGGGTTAAGGTTGGGTTAGGGTTAGGATTAGGGTTAGGGTACGACTTAGGGCTAGGGTTAGGGCTAGGGTTAGGGTTAGGGTTAGGGTTAGGGTTTAGGGTTATGGTTAGGGTTAGGGGTTAGGGGTTAGGGGTTAGGCTTAGGGTTAGCGTTACGGTTAGGGGTTAGGGGTTAGGGTTAGGGCTAAGGTTAGGGTTAGGGTTAGGGTTAGGGTTAGGGCTAGGGTTAGGGTTAGGGTTAGGGTTACGGCTAGGGTTAGGGTTAGGGTTAGGTTAGGCTTAGGGTTAGGAGTTAGGGTTAGGGTTTCTATTAGGTTAGTTTTAAGGGCTAAGGTTAGTTTTAGGGTTAAGGTTGGGTTAGGGTTAGGATTAGGGTTAGGGTACGACTTAGGGCTAGGGTTAGGGCTAGGGTTAGGGTTAGGGTTAGGGTTAGGGTTTAGGGTTATGGTTAGGGTTAGGGGTTAGGGGTTAGGGGTTAGGCTTAGGGTTAGCGTTACGGTTAGGGGTTAGGGGTTAGGGTTAGGGCTAAGGTTAGGGTTAGGGTTAGGGTTAGGGTTAGGGCTAGGGTTAGGGTTAGGGTTAGGGTTACGGCTAGGGTTAGGGTTAGGGTTAGGTTAGGCTTAGGGTTAGGAGTTAGGGTTAGGGTTTCTATTAGGTTAGTTTTAAGGGCTAAGGTTAGTTTTAGGGTTAAGGTTGGGTTAGGGTTAGGATTAGGGTTAGGGTACGACTTAGGGCTAGGGTTAGGGCTAGGGTTAGGGTTAGGGTTAGGGTTAGGGTTTAGGGTTATGGTTAGGGTTAGGGGTTAGGGGTTAGGGGTTAGGCTTAGGGTTAGCGTTACGGTTAGGGGTTAGGGGTTAGGGTTAGGGCTAAGGTTAGGGTTAGGGTTAGGGTTAGGGTTAGGGCTAGGGTTAGGGTTAGGGTTAGGGTTACGGCTAGGGTTAGGGTTAGGGTTAGGTTAGGCTTAGGGTTAGGAGTTAGGGTTAGGGTTTCTATTAGGTTAGTTTTAAGGGCTAAGGTTAGTTTTAGGGTTAAGGTTGGGTTAGGGTTAGGATTAGGGTTAGGGTACGACTTAGGGCTAGGGTTAGGGCTAGGGTTAGGGTTAGGGTTAGGGTTAGGGTTTAGGGTTATGGTTAGGGTTAGGGGTTAGGGGTTAGGGGTTAGGCTTAGGGTTAGCGTTACGGTTAGGGGTTAGGGGTTAGGGTTAGGGCTAAGGTTAGGGTTAGGGTTAGGGTTAGGGTTAGGGCTAGGGTTAGGGTTAGGGTTAGGGTTACGGCTAGGGTTAGGGTTAGGGTTAGGTTAGGCTTAGGGTTAGGAGTTAGGGTTAGGGTTTCTATTAGGTTAGTTTTAAGGGCTAAGGTTAGTTTTAGGGTTAAGGTTGGGTTAGGGTTAGGATTAGGGTTAGGGTACGACTTAGGGCTAGGGTTAGGGCTAGGGTTAGGGTTAGGGTTAGGGTTAGGGTTTAGGGTTATGGTTAGGGTTAGGGGTTAGGGGTTAGGGGTTAGGCTTAGGGTTAGCGTTACGGTTAGGGGTTAGGGGTTAGGGTTAGGGCTAAGGTTAGGGTTAGGGTTAGGGTTAGGGTTAGGGCTAGGGTTAGGGTTAGGGTTAGGGTTACGGCTAGGGTTAGGGTTAGGGTTAGGTTAGGCTTAGGGTTAGGAGTTAGGGTTAGGGTTTCTATTAGGTTAGTTTTAAGGGCTAAGGTTAGTTTTAGGGTTAAGGTTGGGTTAGGGTTAGGATTAGGGTTAGGGTACGACTTAGGGCTAGGGTTAGGGCTAGGGTTAGGGTTAGGGTTAGGGTTAGGGTTTAGGGTTATGGTTAGGGTTAGGGGTTAGGGGTTAGGGGTTAGGCTTAGGGTTAGCGTTACGGTTAGGGGTTAGGGGTTAGGGTTAGGGCTAAGGTTAGGGTTAGGGTTAGGGTTAGGGTTAGGGCTAGGGTTAGGGTTAGGGTTAGGGTTACGGCTAGGGTTAGGGTTAGGGTTAGGTTAGGCTTAGGGTTAGGAGTTAGGGTTAGGGTTTCTATTAGGTTAGTTTTAAGGGCTAAGGTTAGTTTTAGGGTTAAGGTTGGGTTAGGGTTAGGATTAGGGTTAGGGTACGACTTAGGGCTAGGGTTAGGGCTAGGGTTAGGGTTAGGGTTAGGGTTAGGGTTTAGGGTTATGGTTAGGGTTAGGGGTTAGGGGTTAGGGGTTAGGCTTAGGGTTAGCGTTACGGTTAGGGGTTAGGGGTTAGGGTTAGGGCTAAGGTTAGGGTTAGGGTTAGGGTTAGGGTTAGGGCTAGGGTTAGGGTTAGGGTTAGGGTTACGGCTAGGGTTAGGGTTAGGGTTAGGTTAGGCTTAGGGTTAGGAGTTAGGGTTAGGGTTTCTATTAGGTTAGTTTTAAGGGCTAAGGTTAGTTTTAGGGTTAAGGTTGGGTTAGGGTTAGGATTAGGGTTAGGGTACGACTTAGGGCTAGGGTTAGGGCTAGGGTTAGGGTTAGGGTTAGGGTTAGGGTTTAGGGTTATGGTTAGGGTTAGGGGTTAGGGGTTAGGGGTTAGGCTTAGGGTTAGCGTTACGGTTAGGGGTTAGGGGTTAGGGTTAGGGCTAAGGTTAGGGTTAGGGTTAGGGTTAGGGTTAGGGCTAGGGTTAGGGTTAGGGTTAGGGTTACGGCTAGGGTTAGGGTTAGGGTTAGGTTAGGCTTAGGGTTAGGAGTTAGGGTTAGGGTTTCTATTAGGTTAGTTTTAAGGGCTAAGGTTAGTTTTAGGGTTAAGGTTGGGTTAGGGTTAGGATTAGGGTTAGGGTACGACTTAGGGCTAGGGTTAGGGCTAGGGTTAGGGTTAGGGTTAGGGTTAGGGTTTAGGGTTATGGTTAGGGTTAGGGGTTAGGGGTTAGGGGTTAGGCTTAGGGTTAGCGTTACGGTTAGGGGTTAGGGGTTAGGGTTAGGGCTAAGGTTAGGGTTAGGGTTAGGGTTAGGGTTAGGGCTAGGGTTAGGGTTAGGGTTAGGGTTACGGCTAGGGTTAGGGTTAGGGTTAGGTTAGGCTTAGGGTTAGGAGTTAGGGTTAGGGTTTCTATTAGGTTAGTTTTAAGGGCTAAGGTTAGTTTTAGGGTTAAGGTTGGGTTAGGGTTAGGATTAGGGTTAGGGTACGACTTAGGGCTAGGGTTAGGGCTAGGGTTAGGGTTAGGGTTAGGGTTAGGGTTTAGGGTTATGGTTAGGGTTAGGGGTTAGGGGTTAGGGGTTAGGCTTAGGGTTAGCGTTACGGTTAGGGGTTAGGGGTTAGGGTTAGGGCTAAGGTTAGGGTTAGGGTTAGGGTTAGGGTTAGGGCTAGGGTTAGGGTTAGGGTTAGGGTTACGGCTAGGGTTAGGGTTAGGGTTAGGTTAGGCTTAGGGTTAGGAGTTAGGGTTAGGGTTTCTATTAGGTTAGTTTTAAGGGCTAAGGTTAGTTTTAGGGTTAAGGTTGGGTTAGGGTTAGGATTAGGGTTAGGGTACGACTTAGGGCTAGGGTTAGGGCTAGGGTTAGGGTTAGGGTTAGGGTTAGGGTTTAGGGTTATGGTTAGGGTTAGGGGTTAGGGGTTAGGGGTTAGGCTTAGGGTTAGCGTTACGGTTAGGGGTTAGGGGTTAGGGTTAGGGCTAAGGTTAGGGTTAGGGTTAGGGTTAGGGTTAGGGCTAGGGTTAGGGTTAGGGTTAGGGTTACGGCTAGGGTTAGGGTTAGGGTTAGGTTAGGCTTAGGGTTAGGAGTTAGGGTTAGGGTTTCTATTAGGTTAGTTTTAAGGGCTAAGGTTAGTTTTAGGGTTAAGGTTGGGTTAGGGTTAGGATTAGGGTTAGGGTACGACTTAGGGCTAGGGTTAGGGCTAGGGTTAGGGTTAGGGTTAGGGTTAGGGTTTAGGGTTATGGTTAGGGTTAGGGGTTAGGGGTTAGGGGTTAGGCTTAGGGTTAGCGTTACGGTTAGGGGTTAGGGGTTAGGGTTAGGGCTAAGGTTAGGGTTAGGGTTAGGGTTAGGGTTAGGGCTAGGGTTAGGGTTAGGGTTAGGGTTACGGCTAGGGTTAGGGTTAGGGTTAGGTTAGGCTTAGGGTTAGGAGTTAGGGTTAGGGTTTCTATTAGGTTAGTTTTAAGGGCTAAGGTTAGTTTTAGGGTTAAGGTTGGGTTAGGGTTAGGATTAGGGTTAGGGTACGACTTAGGGCTAGGGTTAGGGCTAGGGTTAGGGTTAGGGTTAGGGTTAGGGTTTAGGGTTATGGTTAGGGTTAGGGGTTAGGGGTTAGGGGTTAGGCTTAGGGTTAGCGTTACGGTTAGGGGTTAGGGGTTAGGGTTAGGGCTAAGGTTAGGGTTAGGGTTAGGGTTAGGGTTAGGGCTAGGGTTAGGGTTAGGGTTAGGGTTACGGCTAGGGTTAGGGTTAGGGTTAGGTTAGGCTTAGGGTTAGGAGTTAGGGTTAGGGTTTCTATTAGGTTAGTTTTAAGGGCTAAGGTTAGTTTTAGGGTTAAGGTTGGGTTAGGGTTAGGATTAGGGTTAGGGTACGACTTAGGGCTAGGGTTAGGGCTAGGGTTAGGGTTAGGGTTAGGGTTAGGGTTTAGGGTTATGGTTAGGGTTAGGGGTTAGGGGTTAGGGGTTAGGCTTAGGGTTAGCGTTACGGTTAGGGGTTAGGGGTTAGGGTTAGGGCTAAGGTTAGGGTTAGGGTTAGGGTTAGGGTTAGGGCTAGGGTTAGGGTTAGGGTTAGGGTTACGGCTAGGGTTAGGGTTAGGGTTAGGTTAGGCTTAGGGTTAGGAGTTAGGGTTAGGGTTTCTATTAGGTTAGTTTTAAGGGCTAAGGTTAGTTTTAGGGTTAAGGTTGGGTTAGGGTTAGGATTAGGGTTAGGGTACGACTTAGGGCTAGGGTTAGGGCTAGGGTTAGGGTTAGGGTTAGGGTTAGGGTTTAGGGTTATGGTTAGGGTTAGGGGTTAGGGGTTAGGGGTTAGGCTTAGGGTTAGCGTTACGGTTAGGGGTTAGGGGTTAGGGTTAGGGCTAAGGTTAGGGTTAGGGTTAGGGTTAGGGTTAGGGCTAGGGTTAGGGTTAGGGTTAGGGTTACGGCTAGGGTTAGGGTTAGGGTTAGGTTAGGCTTAGGGTTAGGAGTTAGGGTTAGGGTTTCTATTAGGTTAGTTTTAAGGGCTAAGGTTAGTTTTAGGGTTAAGGTTGGGTTAGGGTTAGGATTAGGGTTAGGGTACGACTTAGGGCTAGGGTTAGGGCTAGGGTTAGGGTTAGGGTTAGGGTTAGGGTTTAGGGTTATGGTTAGGGTTAGGGGTTAGGGGTTAGGGGTTAGGCTTAGGGTTAGCGTTACGGTTAGGGGTTAGGGGTTAGGGTTAGGGCTAAGGTTAGGGTTAGGGTTAGGGTTAGGGTTAGGGCTAGGGTTAGGGTTAGGGTTAGGGTTACGGCTAGGGTTAGGGTTAGGGTTAGGTTAGGCTTAGGGTTAGGAGTTAGGGTTAGGGTTTCTATTAGGTTAGTTTTAAGGGCTAAGGTTAGTTTTAGGGTTAAGGTTGGGTTAGGGTTAGGATTAGGGTTAGGGTACGACTTAGGGCTAGGGTTAGGGCTAGGGTTAGGGTTAGGGTTAGGGTTAGGGTTTAGGGTTATGGTTAGGGTTAGGGGTTAGGGGTTAGGGGTTAGGCTTAGGGTTAGCGTTACGGTTAGGGGTTAGGGGTTAGGGTTAGGGCTAAGGTTAGGGTTAGGGTTAGGGTTAGGGTTAGGGCTAGGGTTAGGGTTAGGGTTAGGGTTACGGCTAGGGTTAGGGTTAGGGTTAGGTTAGGCTTAGGGTTAGGAGTTAGGGTTAGGGTTTCTATTAGGTTAGTTTTAAGGGCTAAGGTTAGTTTTAGGGTTAAGGTTGGGTTAGGGTTAGGATTAGGGTTAGGGTACGACTTAGGGCTAGGGTTAGGGCTAGGGTTAGGGTTAGGGTTAGGGTTAGGGTTTAGGGTTATGGTTAGGGTTAGGGGTTAGGGGTTAGGGGTTAGGCTTAGGGTTAGCGTTACGGTTAGGGGTTAGGGGTTAGGGTTAGGGCTAAGGTTAGGGTTAGGGTTAGGGTTAGGGTTAGGGCTAGGGTTAGGGTTAGGGTTAGGGTTACGGCTAGGGTTAGGGTTAGGGTTAGGTTAGGCTTAGGGTTAGGAGTTAGGGTTAGGGTTTCTATTAGGTTAGTTTTAAGGGCTAAGGTTAGTTTTAGGGTTAAGGTTGGGTTAGGGTTAGGATTAGGGTTAGGGTACGACTTAGGGCTAGGGTTAGGGCTAGGGTTAGGGTTAGGGTTAGGGTTAGGGTTTAGGGTTATGGTTAGGGTTAGGGGTTAGGGGTTAGGGGTTAGGCTTAGGGTTAGCGTTACGGTTAGGGGTTAGGGGTTAGGGTTAGGGCTAAGGTTAGGGTTAGGGTTAGGGTTAGGGTTAGGGCTAGGGTTAGGGTTAGGGTTAGGGTTACGGCTAGGGTTAGGGTTAGGGTTAGGTTAGGCTTAGGGTTAGGAGTTAGGGTTAGGGTTTCTATTAGGTTAGTTTTAAGGGCTAAGGTTAGTTTTAGGGTTAAGGTTGGGTTAGGGTTAGGATTAGGGTTAGGGTACGACTTAGGGCTAGGGTTAGGGCTAGGGTTAGGGTTAGGGTTAGGGTTAGGGTTTAGGGTTATGGTTAGGGTTAGGGGTTAGGGGTTAGGGGTTAGGCTTAGGGTTAGCGTTACGGTTAGGGGTTAGGGGTTAGGGTTAGGGCTAAGGTTAGGGTTAGGGTTAGGGTTAGGGTTAGGGCTAGGGTTAGGGTTAGGGTTAGGGTTACGGCTAGGGTTAGGGTTAGGGTTAGGTTAGGCTTAGGGTTAGGAGTTAGGGTTAGGGTTTCTATTAGGTTAGTTTTAAGGGCTAAGGTTAGTTTTAGGGTTAAGGTTGGGTTAGGGTTAGGATTAGGGTTAGGGTACGACTTAGGGCTAGGGTTAGGGCTAGGGTTAGGGTTAGGGTTAGGGTTAGGGTTTAGGGTTATGGTTAGGGTTAGGGGTTAGGGGTTAGGGGTTAGGCTTAGGGTTAGCGTTACGGTTAGGGGTTAGGGGTTAGGGTTAGGGCTAAGGTTAGGGTTAGGGTTAGGGTTAGGGTTAGGGCTAGGGTTAGGGTTAGGGTTAGGGTTACGGCTAGGGTTAGGGTTAGGGTTAGGTTAGGCTTAGGGTTAGGAGTTAGGGTTAGGGTTTCTATTAGGTTAGTTTTAAGGGCTAAGGTTAGTTTTAGGGTTAAGGTTGGGTTAGGGTTAGGATTAGGGTTAGGGTACGACTTAGGGCTAGGGTTAGGGCTAGGGTTAGGGTTAGGGTTAGGGTTAGGGTTTAGGGTTATGGTTAGGGTTAGGGGTTAGGGGTTAGGGGTTAGGCTTAGGGTTAGCGTTACGGTTAGGGGTTAGGGGTTAGGGTTAGGGCTAAGGTTAGGGTTAGGGTTAGGGTTAGGGTTAGGGTTAGGGCTAGGGTTAGGGTTAGGGTTAGGGTTACGGCTAGGGTTAGGGTTAGGGTTAGGTTAGGCTTAGGGTTAGGAGTTAGGGTTAGGGTTTCTATTAGGTTAGTTTTAAGGGCTAAGGTTAGTTTTAGGGTTAAGGTTGGGTTAGGGTTAGGATTAGGGTTAGGGTACGACTTAGGGCTAGGGTTAGGGCTAGGGTTAGGGTTAGGGTTAGGGTTAGGGTTTAGGGTTATGGTTAGGGTTAGGGGTTAGGGGTTAGGGGTTAGGCTTAGGGTTAGCGTTACGGTTAGGGGTTAGGGGTTAGGGTTAGGGCTAAGGTTAGGGTTAGGGTTAGGGTTAGGGTTAGGGCTAGGGTTAGGGTTAGGGTTAGGGTTACGGCTAGGGTTAGGGTTAGGGTTAGGTTAGGCTTAGGGTTAGGAGTTAGGGTTAGGGTTTCTATTAGGTTAGTTTTAAGGGCTAAGGTTAGTTTTAGGGTTAAGGTTGGGTTAGGGTTAGGATTAGGGTTAGGGTACGACTTAGGGCTAGGGTTAGGGCTAGGGTTAGGGTTAGGGTTAGGGTTAGGGTTTAGGGTTATGGTTAGGGTTAGGGGTTAGGGGTTAGGGGTTAGGCTTAGGGTTAGCGTTACGGTTAGGGGTTAGGGGTTAGGGTTAGGGCTAAGGTTAGGGTTAGGGTTAGGGTTAGGGTTAGGGCTAGGGTTAGGGTTAGGGTTAGGGTTACGGCTAGGGTTAGGGTTAGGGTTAGGTTAGGCTTAGGGTTAGGAGTTAGGGTTAGGGTTTCTATTAGGTTAGTTTTAAGGGCTAAGGTTAGTTTTAGGGTTAAGGTTGGGTTAGGGTTAGGATTAGGGTTAGGGTACGACTTAGGGCTAGGGTTAGGGCTAGGGTTAGGGTTAGGGTTAGGGTTAGGGTTTAGGGTTATGGTTAGGGTTAGGGGTTAGGGGTTAGGGGTTAGGCTTAGGGTTAGCGTTACGGTTAGGGGTTAGGGGTTAGGGTTAGGGCTAAGGTTAGGGTTAGGGTTAGGGTTAGGGTTAGGGCTAGGGTTAGGGTTAGGGTTAGGGTTACGGCTAGGGTTAGGGTTAGGGTTAGGTTAGGCTTAGGGTTAGGAGTTAGGGTTAGGGTTTCTATTAGGTTAGTTTTAAGGGCTAAGGTTAGTTTTAGGGTTAAGGTTGGGTTAGGGTTAGGATTAGGGTTAGGGTACGACTTAGGGCTAGGGTTAGGGCTAGGGTTAGGGTTAGGGTTAGGGTTAGGGTTTAGGGTTATGGTTAGGGTTAGGGGTTAGGGGTTAGGGGTTAGGCTTAGGGTTAGCGTTACGGTTAGGGGTTAGGGGTTAGGGTTAGGGCTAAGGTTAGGGTTAGGGTTAGGGTTAGGGTTAGGGCTAGGGTTAGGGTTAGGGTTAGGGTTACGGCTAGGGTTAGGGTTAGGGTTAGGTTAGGCTTAGGGTTAGGAGTTAGGGTTAGGGTTTCTATTAGGTTAGTTTTAAGGGCTAAGGTTAGTTTTAGGGTTAAGGTTGGGTTAGGGTTAGGATTAGGGTTAGGGTACGACTTAGGGCTAGGGTTAGGGCTAGGGTTAGGGTTAGGGTTAGGGTTAGGGTTTAGGGTTATGGTTAGGGTTAGGGGTTAGGGGTTAGGGGTTAGGCTTAGGGTTAGCGTTACGGTTAGGGGTTAGGGGTTAGGGTTAGGGCTAAGGTTAGGGTTAGGGTTAGGGTTAGGGTTAGGGCTAGGGTTAGGGTTAGGGTTAGGGTTACGGCTAGGGTTAGGGTTAGGGTTAGGTTAGGCTTAGGGTTAGGAGTTAGGGTTAGGGTTTCTATTAGGTTAGTTTTAAGGGCTAAGGTTAGTTTTAGGGTTAAGGTTGGGTTAGGGTTAGGATTAGGGTTAGGGTACGACTTAGGGCTAGGGTTAGGGCTAGGGTTAGGGTTAGGGTTAGGGTTAGGGTTTAGGGTTATGGTTAGGGTTAGGGGTTAGGGGTTAGGGGTTAGGCTTAGGGTTAGCGTTACGGTTAGGGGTTAGGGGTTAGGGTTAGGGCTAAGGTTAGGGTTAGGGTTAGGGTTAGGGTTAGGGCTAGGGTTAGGGTTAGGGTTAGGGTTACGGCTAGGGTTAGGGTTAGGGTTAGGTTAGGCTTAGGGTTAGGAGTTAGGGTTAGGGTTTCTATTAGGTTAGTTTTAAGGGCTAAGGTTAGTTTTAGGGTTAAGGTTGGGTTAGGGTTAGGATTAGGGTTAGGGTACGACTTAGGGCTAGGGTTAGGGCTAGGGTTAGGGTTAGGGTTAGGGTTTAGGGTTATGGTTAGGGTTAGGGGTTAGGGGTTAGGGGTTAGGCTTAGGGTTAGCGTTACGGTTAGGGGTTAGGGGTTAGGGTTAGGGCTAAGGTTAGGGTTAGGGTTAGGGTTAGGGTTAGGGCTAGGGTTAGGGTTAGGGTTAGGGTTACGGCTAGGGTTAGGGTTAGGGTTAGGTTAGGCTTAGGTTAGGTTGGTTGGTTAGGCTTAGGGTTAGGTTAGGTTAGGTTAGTATTAGGTAGGGTGGGTTGGGTAGGGTTAGGATAGTGGGTAGGGTGGGTAGGGGGTAGGGTTAGGGTTAGGGTTAGGGTTTGGCTAGGGTTAGGGTTAGGGTTAGGGTTTAGGGTTATGGTTAGGGTTAGGGGTTAGGGGTTAGGGGTTAGGCTTAGGGTTAGCGTTACGGTTAGGGGTTAGGGGTTAGGGTTAGGGCTAAGGTTAGGGTTAGGGTTAGGGCTAGGGTTAGGGTTAGGGTTAGGGTTACGGCTAGGGTTAGGGTTAGGGTTAGGTTAGGCTTAGGGTTAGGAGTTAGGGTTAGGGTTTCTATTAGGTTAGTTTTAAGGGCTAAGGTTAGTTTTAGGGTTAAGGTTGGGTTAGGGTTAGGATTAGGGTTAGGGTACGACTTAGGGCTAGGGTTAGGGCTAGGGTTAGGGTTAGGGTTAGGGTTAGGGTTTAGGGTTATGGTTAGGGTTAGGGGTTAGGGGTTAGGGGTTAGGCTTAGGGTTAGCGTTACGGTTAGGGGTTAGGGGTTAGGGTTAGGGCTAAGGTTAGGGTTAGGCTTAGGGTTAGGGTTAGGGCTAGGGTTAGGGTTAGGGTTAGGGTTACGGCTAGGGTTAGGGTTAGGGTTAGGTTAGGCTTAGGGTTAGGAGTTAGGGTTAGGGTTTCTATTAGGTTAGTTTTAAGGGCTAAGGTTAGTTTTAGGGTTAAGGTTGGGTTAGGGTTAGGATTAGGGTTAGGGTACGACTTAGGGCTAGGGTTAGGGCTAGGGTTAGGGTTAGGGTTAGGGTTAGGGTTTAGGGTTATGGTTAGGGTTAGGGGTTAGGGGTTAGGGGTTAGGCTTAGGGTTAGCGTTACGGTTAGGGGTTAGGGGTTAGGGTTAGGGCTAAGGTTAGGGTTAGGGTTAGGGTTAGGGTTAGGGCTAGGGTTAGGGTTAGGGTTAGGGTTACGGCTAGGGTTAGGGTTAGGGTTAGGTTAGGCTTAGGGTTAGGAGTTAGGGTTAGGGTTTCTATTAGGTTAGTTTTAAGGGCTAAGGTTAGTTTTAGGGTTAAGGTTGGGTTAGGGTTAGGATTAGGGTTAGGGTACGACTTAGGGCT
>NW_027439317.1:152500-157500 GCF_964188355.1 Buteo buteo
TTAGGGGTTAGGGGTTAGGGTTAGGGCTAAGGTTAGGGTTAGGGTTAGGGTTAGGGTTAGGGCTAGGGTTAGGGTTAGGGTTAGGGTTACGGCTAGGGTTAGGGTTAGGGTTAGGTTAGGCTTAGGGTTAGGAGTTAGGGTTAGGGTTTCTATTAGGTTAGTTTTAAGGGCTAAGGTTAGTTTTAGGGTTAAGGTTGGGTTAGGGTTAGGATTAGGGTTAGGGTACGACTTAGGGCTAGGGTTAGGGCTAGGGTTAGGGTTAGGGTTAGGGTTAGGGTTTAGGGTTATGGTTAGGGTTAGGGGTTAGGGGTTAGGGGTTAGGCTTAGGGTTAGCGTTACGTTTAGGGGTTAGGGGTTAGGGTTAGGGCTAAGGTTAGGGTTAGGGTTAGGGTTAGGGTTAGGGCTAGGGTTAGGGTTAGGGTTAGGGTTACGGCTAGGGTTAGGGTTAGGGTTAGGTTAGGCTTAGGGTTAGGAGTTAGGGTTAGGGTTTCTATTAGGTTAGTTTTAAGGGCTAAGGTTAGTTTTAGGGTTAAGGTTGGGTTAGGGTTAGGATTAGGGTTAGGGTACGACTTAGGGCTAGGGTTAGGGCTAGGGTTAGGGTTAGGGTTAGGGTTAGGGTTTAGGGTTATGGTTAGGGTTAGGGGTTAGGGGTTAGGGGTTAGGTTTAGGGTTAGCATTACGGTTAGGGGTTAGGGTTAGGGCTAAGGTTAGGGTTAGGGTTAGGGTTAGGGTTAGGGCTAGGGTTAGGGTTAGGGTTAGGGTTACGGCTAGGGTTAGGGTTAGGGTTAGGTTAGGCTTAGGTTTAGGAGTTAGGTTTAGGGTTTCTATTAGGTTAGTTTTAAGGGCTAAGGTTAGTTTTAGGGTTAAGGTTGGGTTAGGGTTAGGATTAGGGTTAGGGTACGACTTAGGGCTAGGCTTAGGGCTAGGGTTAGGGTTAGGGTTAGGGTTTAGGGTTATGGTTAGGGTTAGGGGTTAGGGGTTAGGGGTTAGGCTTAGGGTTAGCGTTACGGTTAGGGGTTAGGGGTTAGGGTTAGGGCTAAGGTTAGGGTTAGGGTTAGGGTTAGGGTTAGGGCTAGGGTTAGGGTTAGGGTTAGGGTTACGGCTAGGGTTAGGGTTAGGGTTAGGTTAGGCTTAGGGTTAGGAGTTAGGGTTAGGGTTTCTATTAGGTTAGTTTTAAGAGCTAAGGTTAGTTTTAGGGTTAAGGTTGGGTTAGGGTTAGGATTAGGGTTAGGGTACGACTTAGGGCTAGGGTTAGGGCTAGGGTTAGGGTTAGGGTTAGGGTTAGGGTTTAGGGTTATGGTTAGGGTTAGGGGTTAGGGGTTAGGGGTTAGGCTTAGGGTTAGCGTTACGGTTAGGGGTTAGGGGTTAGGGTTAGGGCTAAGGTTAGGGTTAGGGTTAGGGTTAGGGTTAGGGCTAGGGTTAGGGTTAGGGTTAGGGTTACGGTTAGGGTTAGGGTTAGGTTAGGCTTAGGGTTAGGAGTTAGGGTTAGGGTTTCTATTAGGTTAGTTTTAAGGGCTAAGGTTAGTTTTAGGGTTAAGGTTGGGTTAGGGTTAGGATTAGGGTTAGGGTACGACTTAGGGCTAGGGTTAGGGCTAGGGTTAGGGTTAGGGTTAGGGTTAGGGTTTAGGGTTATGGTTAGGGTTAGGGGTTAGGGGTTAGGGGTTAGGCTTAGGGTTAGCGTTACGGTTAGGGGTTAGGGGTTAGGGTTAGGGCTAAGGTTAGGGTTAGGGTTAGGGTTAGGGTTAGGGCTAGGGTTAGGGTTAGGGTTAGGGTTACGGCTAGGGTTAGGGTTAGGGTTAGGTTAGGCTTAGGGTTAGGAGTTAGGGTTAGGGTTTCTATTAGGTTAGTTTTAAGGGCTAAGGTTAGTTTTAGGGTTAAGGTTGGGTTAGGGTTAGGATTAGGGTTAGGGTACGACTTAGGGCTAGGGTTAGGGCTAGGGTTAGGGTTAGGGTTAGGGTTAGGATTTAGGGTTATGGTTAGGGTTAGGGGTTAGGGGTTAGGGCTTAGGCTTAGGGTTAGCGTTACGGTTAGGGGTTAGGGGTTAGGGTTAGGGCTAAGGTTAGGGTTAGGGTTAGGGTTAGGGCTAGGGTTAGGGTTAGGGTTAGGGTTACGGCTAGGGTTAGGGTTAGGGTTAGGTTAGGCTTAGGGTTAGGAGTTAGGGTTAGGGTTTCTATTAGGTTAGTTTTAAGGGCTAAGGTTAGTTTTAGGGTTAAGGTTGGGTTAGGGTTAGGATTAGGGTTAGGGTACGACTTAGGGCTAGGGTTAGGGCTAGGGTTAGGGTTAGGGTTTAGGGTTATGGTTAGGGTTAGGGGTTAGGGGTTAGGGGTTAGGCTTAGGGTTAGCGTTACGGTTAGGGGTTAGGGGTTAGGGTTAGGGCTAAGGTTAGGGTTAGGGTTAGGGTTAGGGTTAGGGTTACGGCTAGGGTTAGGGTTAGGGTTAGGTTAGGCTTAGGGTTAGGAGTTAGGGTTAGGGTTTCTATTAGGTTAGTTTTAAGGGCTAAGGTTAGTTTTAGGGTTAAGGTTGGGTTAGGGTTAGGATTAGGGTTAGGGTACGACTTAGGGCTAGGGTTAGGGCTAGGGTTAGGGTTAGGGTTAGGGTTAGGGTTTAGGGTTATGGTTAGGGTTAGGGGTTAGGGGTTAGGGGTTAGGCTTAGGGTTAGCGTTACGGTTAGGGGTTAGGGGTTAGGGTTAGGGCTAAGGTTAGGGTTAGGGTTAGGGTTAGGGTTAGGGTTAGGGCTAGGGTTAGGGTTAGGGTTAGGGTTACGGCTAGGGTTAGGGTTAGGGTTAGGTTAGGCTTAGGATTAGGAGTTAGGTTTAGGGTTTCTATTAGGTTAGTTTTAAGGGCTAAGGTTAGTTTTAGGGTTAAGGTTGGGTTAGGGTTAGGATTAGGGTTAGGGTACGACTTAGGGCTAGGGTTAGGGCTAGGGTTAGGGTTAGGGTTAGGGTTAGGGTTTAGGGTTATGGTTAGGGTTAGGGGTTAGGGGTTAGGGGTTAGGCTTAGGGTTAGCGTTACGGTTAGGGGTTAGGGGTTAGGGTTAGGGCTAAGGTTAGGGTTAGGGTTAGGGTTAGGGTTAGGGCTAGGGTTAGGGTTAGGGTTAGGGTTACGGCTAGGGTTAGGGTTAGGGTTAGGTTAGGCTTAGGGTTAGGAGTTAGGGTTAGGGTTTCTATTAGGTTAGTTTTAAGGGCTAAGGTTAGTTTTAGGGTTAAGGTTGGGTTAGGGTTAGGATTAGGGTTAGGGTACGACTTAGGGCTAGGCTTAGGGCTAGGGTTAGGGTTAGGGTTAGGGTTTAGGGTTATGGTTAGGGTTAGGGGTTAGGGGTTAGGGGTTAGGCTTAGGGTTAGCGTTACGGTTAGGGGTTAGGGGTTAGGGTTAGGGCTAAGGTTAGGGTTAGGGTTAGGGTTAGGGTTAGGGCTAGGGTTAGGGTTAGGGTTAGGGTTACGGCTAGGGTTAGGGTTAGGGTTAGGTTAGGCTTAGGGTTAGGAGTTAGGGTTAGGGTTTCTATTAGGTTAGTTTTAAGAGCTAAGGTTAGTTTTAGGGTTAAGGTTGGGTTAGGGTTAGGATTAGGGTTAGGGTACGACTTAGGGCTAGGGTTAGGGCTAGGGTTAGGGTTAGGGTTAGGGTTAGGGTTTAGGGTTATGGTTAGGGTTAGGGGTTAGGGGTTAGGGGTTAGGCTTAGGGTTAGCGTTACGGTTAGGGGTTAGGGGTTAGGGTTAGGGCTAAGGTTAGGGTTAGGGTTAGGGTTAGGGTTAGGGCTAGGGTTAGGGTTAGGGTTAGGGTTACGGTTAGGGTTAGGGTTAGGTTAGGCTTAGGGTTAGGAGTTAGGGTTAGGGTTTCTATTAGGTTAGTTTTAAGGGCTAAGGTTAGTTTTAGGGTTAAGGTTGGGTTAGGGTTAGGATTAGGGTTAGGGTACGACTTAGGGCTAGGGTTAGGGCTAGGGTTAGGGTTAGGGTTAGGGTTAGGGTTTAGGGTTATGGTTAGGGTTAGGGGTTAGGGGTTAGGGGTTAGGCTTAGGGTTAGCGTTACGGTTAGGGGTTAGGGGTTAGGGTTAGGGCTAAGGTTAGGGTTAGGGTTAGGGTTAGGGTTAGGGCTAGGGTTAGGGTTAGGGTTAGGGTTACGGCTAGGGTTAGGGTTAGGGTTAGGTTAGGCTTAGGGTTAGGAGTTAGGGTTAGGGTTTCTATTAGGTTAGTTTTAAGGGCTAAGGTTAGTTTTAGGGTTAAGGTTGGGTTAGGGTTAGGATTAGGGTTAGGGTACGACTTAGGGCTAGGGTTAGGGCTAGGGTTAGGGTTAGGGTTAGGGTTAGGATTTAGGGTTATGGTTAGGGTTAGGGGTTAGGGGTTAGGGCTTAGGCTTAGGGTTAGCGTTACGGTTAGGGGTTAGGGGTTAGGGTTAGGGCTAAGGTTAGGGTTAGGGTTAGGGTTAGGGCTAGGGTTAGGGTTAGGGTTAGGGTTACGGCTAGGGTTAGGGTTAGGGTTAGGTTAGGCTTAGGGTTAGGAGTTAGGGTTAGGGTTTCTATTAGGTTAGTTTTAAGGGCTAAGGTTAGTTTTAGGGTTAAGGTTGGGTTAGGGTTAGGATTAGGGTTAGGGTACGACTTAGGGCTAGGGTTAGGGCTAGGGTTAGGGTTAGGGTTAGGGTTAGGGTTTAGGGTTATGGTTAGGGTTAGGGGTTAGGGGTTAGGGGTTAGGCTTAGGGTTAGCGTTACGGTTAGGGGTTAGGGGTTAGGGTTAGGGCTAAGGTTAGGGTTAGGGTTAGGGTTAGGGTTAGGGTTACGGCTAGGGTTAGGGTTAGGGTTAGGTTAGGCTTAGGGTTAGGAGTTAGGGTTAGGGTTTCTATTAGGTTAGTTTTAAGGGCTAAGGTTAGTTTTAGGGTTAAGGTTGGGTTAGGGTTAGGATTAGGGTTAGGGTACGACTTAGGGCTAGGGTTAGGGCTAGGGTTAGGGTTAGGGTTAGGGTTAGGGTTTAGGGTTATGGTTAGGGTTAGGGGTTAGGGGTTAGGGGTTAGGC